>NC_057805.1:264742307-264779615 GCF_018294505.1 Triticum aestivum | reverse complement strand
CGGCGGCGGCGGCCGGTGGAGCGGGGGAGATGGTGCCCATGAAATACAATCGAGAAATGAAGGCTACAATTTAAATACAATCGATCTTAGCTAGCTATCTCTTCACAATCTTCTTGCCCTTATTTTTCGTAAATGGAGTTCTTCTCTTGAATGGACGTCCTTTAGGTAGGGTGGTCCTGCTTCTTCTTGTGGTGTATGCTAATACTTCATCGTCGTCGTCATGTTCCATCTTCGGGTCGCCGTACTTGTCGAAGTCTTGCTCATTGGCGACTCCATCCATTCCGATGATCTTCCTTTTGCCTCTCCTCACGACAACACGACTGGGCTTTGATGGGTCGGTAATGAAGAAGCATTGGTCCACTTGGGAAGCCAGTACCCATGGCTCATTTTTCGCGGTGACGTTCGCGCCTGCGGTCTTGGATTTGGCTTCGGGTATAACCATGGTGGTGAAATACCGGTCTTCTTTTATGACGCTCTTGGCCCATCTGACACGGAACATCGGGACCTTCTCTCCAGCGTAGCTCAGCTCCCAGATCTCCTCGATCCTTCCGTAGAATCTATCCTTGTCGTTACCGGTGTAGGATTCCATCGTTACCCCGGAGTTCTGATAACCATCGCTCTTCATGTCCTTGTCCTCGGTGTAGAATGTGTAGCCGTTGATATCGTACGCCTCATACGTCATCAGGTTGTGCTCGGCGCCCTGTGACAAGGCGAATATGAGTTGTTCTTCCGCGGAAGAATCCTCATGTAAAGGGTACGATAGAAGCTTCTGCTTGAACCAACGCGTGAAACATGAGTTGTGCTCTTTGATTATATCTCCGTCTGTCCTCTGTTGGCCTCGGTCATTGTACGTCTTCTCAATAAACGTTTTGTGCTCTACCACCCAAGGATCGACCACGTCTATGTGTTGTAGCGCGACTAGGTTTGCTCTTTCAAAGTCGGCGAGTCGACCATCAAAGTCGACATGCATTTCGCGGCGACCCTCACGGTGACCCCATCCAGCGAGCCTGCCGAGGTGCCTGTTGACGGCAGACCAACGGGGTTCTCGATGCCTAGATAATTCGTGCAGTAGGAGATGCACTCTTCGGTCAGAAAGCCCCTGGCTATGCTTCCCTCTGGACGTGACATGTTGCGAACGTATCCTTTGATGACACCATTCATCCTTTCGAATGGCATCATGTTGTGCAGGAACGTCGGCCCGAGTTGGATGATTCCTCCATGATATGGACCAGCAGATGCACCATAACATCGAAGAATGCGGGAGGGAAGTACATCTCAAGCTCGCATAGTATCACCACGATCTCTTCCTGTAGCCTTCTGAGTTGCCTCACGCCAACGACTTCCGAGAGATGACGTCGAAAAAGTTGCATAGGCCAAATAGCGTTTCACGGACGTGCGCGTCCATGATCCCACGGATTGCAACTGGAAGTATCTGCGTCATCAGCACGTGACAGTCGTGAGACTTCATCCCGCTGAACTTCTGCTTCACTGAGTCTAGGTATCTGCTTATCTTCCCCGCGTAACCGTAAGGAAGTTTTACTCCTACGAGGCAGGTGAAAAACTGATCAATCTCCTCCTAACTTAGAGTGAAGCACGCGGGAGGGAAGTCATTTCCGGTCTTCTTGGCCTTTTTGCCTTTGCGACGACTTTCCGTGTCCTGCTTCGCCTCATCATCATCATCATCATCATTAGCGTGAAGCTCCTCCCTGATGCCCATTGATTTCAAGTCTGCCCTTGCTTTCGGCCCATCTTTGGTCCTCTCTGGCATGTTGAGCAGGGTACCAAGCAGACTCTCGCACACGTTCTTCGTGATATGCATGACATCAAGGCTGTGAGGCACACGGTGGATCTTCCAGTACGGCAAGTCCCAGAAAACAGACCTCGTTTTCCATACCTTCAGCAGTGGCTCTGGCGCCTTTCGCTTCTTTCCCGGCAGTGGGCAATCTTTCCAATTTTTCAACAGCTCGTCTATTTCCTCGCCGCTCCTCGTACGCGGGCGTCTTCGGGGTTCGGTTTCACCATCGAACAGATCCTTGCGTTTCCTCCACGGGTCATCGTCGCGAAGCCACCTTCGATGTCCCATGAACACGGTTTTTGAAGACCCAGGATCTCTATCTAGCTGGCGATACGTTGTGTCATCCATGCACCTGACACATCCCGAAAATCCGTGGACCACCTGCCCCGCGAGATATCCGAAACCGAGATAGTCGTGCACCGTCGTGAGCAGTGCGGCTCTCATAGGGAAATATTCTTTCTCTGCGGTGTCCCACGTATTGGCTGGCGTTTTCCACAGCGTGTCTAGCTCCTCTTCCAGCAGCCCTAGATACAGATTGATGTCGTTCCCTGGTTGTTTCGGCCCTTCAATTAGCATACTCATGTGAATGTACTTCCTCTTCATGCACAACCAGGGGGAAGGTTGTACATCCACACAAACACAGGCCAGGTGCTATGTGTGCTTCTCTGGCTGCCAAACGGATTGACTCCATCGGTGCTCGCGCCCAGCACGATGTTCCTTGGATCGTTCCCAAATTCTGGGTGTTCGAAGTTCAACGCTTGCCACTGGCTCCCATCCTTAGGGTGACTCAGCATCTTGTCTTTTTTATTTATCTCCGAATCATTTGCGTCATCGTCTCGCTTCTTCTCCTCCCTATCCGCGTGCCAACGCAGGAGCTTTGCTACCTTAGGGTCCGCAAAATACCGCTGCAGACGAGGAGTGATCGGAAAGTACCACACCACTTTTCGAGGAGCTTTCTTCCTCTTCTTGTATCGAGTGACACCGCACACCGGACATATGGTAGACTCCGTGTGCTCGTCCCGATAAATGATGCAATTGTTCATGCACACATGGTATTTCACGTGCGGTAAATCCAGAGGACACACGATTTTCTTCGCCTCCTCGAAACTGGTCGGGCACTTGTTCCCCTTGGGAAGACGTTCGTGCCAGAATGACATGTTCTCGTCGAAGCATGCGTCGGTCATTTTGTGCTTTACCTTCATCTCCAGAGCCATGAGCGTTACTTTCAGGCGGGTATCCTCGGGCCTGCATCCTTCATACAATGGAGTAACCGCGTCTATCTCCAGTTGATCCAGCTTGGCTTTCTCTCGGGCGGCAGCTCTTGCGTTATCCGTTTGCTTGAGAAGCAGCTCTTGAATATGAGGGTCCTGCACCCAGCCCATCGATGGTCCATCGTCGTCTGCTCCGCCGGCATCTTCATCTTCATGATCATGCCCTTCGTCTGCTCCCGCATCTTCCTCATCATCATGTCCGGCATCTTCTACATGATGACTGTGTACAACATCACCATCGTGATCATGTCCTGGAGATTCTTCGTTTTCTCGCCCGCCCGAGCGGCGGTAGTTGTCTTGCTGCCCATCCTCATTTCTTGCCCGACCCCCATGGACGACTTCATAGTCATCTTCATCACCTTGCCACCGATAGCCATCCATGAAACCACGCAAGAGCAGGTGGTCCCGCACCTGCCCGAAATCCGGGTCCGCAATAAGGCTCTTCAGCTTGCATCTTCGACACGGACATCTTATCTCCGTCTCGTTCTTTTCAAGCATCTCGGCCTTCGCGGAGCTCAAAAACCTATTCACGATGCCTTCGGTCATCGTGCGGACCATGGTCACCTGCGGGGTAGAGCAAAACGATATTTTAGAACCAAGAAAAACTTTGGCATGACTTTCCCTAAAAATAGGACCAAAAAGAATGCATGGTGCCAAAATTCTCGCCGAAATGGAAATGAATCAACATTCCGGCAAAATATTGGCAACTATCGCATTTCAAATACCGGTACCTGCAAACACAAACATATATGCAACACCACAAACATATGCAACACCACAAACATACGTAGATCTAGTTAGGACATAAAAAGTGCATGTGCACGTTGTTGGAGGGAGAACAACATAAAGATAGCTTCCCCCTTACTTACCTATCAAAAAAGGGGGCTTTAACCACGTAATTTGGATGAATTTATGGTGCAAATGAGGTGAGGAGGAGGAGGCAGCCGAGACAAGCTTGGAGGAGGGAGGAGAGAATGAAGTGGGGAAAGTGAGTGGGTAGGTGTGGCTGTCCAAAATATCTAGCTCGTCCCAGGTTACTAATGGCGCACCACCACATAATGCGCCATTAGTAACCCTGGTTACTAATGGCGCACCTGCTGGTGGTGCGCCATTAGTAGTTTTGCAAAAAAAACACTAATGGCGCACGAGGGAGCAGTGCGCCATTACTAGCTTAAACTAGTAATGGCGCACTGCCCCAGGTGCGCCATTAGTAGTTTTGCAAAAAAGTAAAAAATAAAAAAAATTGTAGTGGCGCACTATGTCCTGCTGCGCCATTAGTATGTCTGGCAAAATAAAAAAAATTGTTACTAATGGCGCACCGTGTGTCTGGTGCGCCATTAGTGTATTTCAGAGCCATCAAACCTTTTGAGGACAGCACAGTTGAACTCTCAATGAAAGCACCAATGTCGGTGTCAAAACCGGCGGATCTCGGGTAGGAGGTCCCGAACTGTGCGTCTAAGGTCGATGGTAACAGGAGATAGGGGACACAATGTTTACCTAGGTTCGGGCCCTCTCTATGGAGGTAATACCCTACTTCCTGCTTGATTGATCTTGATGAATATGAGTATTACAAGAGTTGATCTACCACGAGATCGAAATGGCTAAAACCCTAGAAGTCTAGCCTGTATGACAGTATATGTTTCCGGACTAAGCCCTCCTGTCGGTGTACAAAAGTAGGGGCGCACCTTTGTACCCCTTTACCTGTGCACGGACAGTCAGAGCCGCGCCCACGGCCGCACCAAGCAGAGCAGGGGAAGGAACTGGAGAGAAGCCGAAGCACAAGATGCCCAAGACAACGCCAAGGCCAAGAACACAAAGAAGCAGAGGGGCGGAGCAGGTTCCCCTGGCAAGACCCTTGCCGGGGGCAGCCCCAGCAGCCAAGGCAAGACCCTTGCCGGGGCGGCACGCCCAAACACCAACAGAGCGAGCCGCCCTTGATCCCACAGTTTCCAAACCAACCGACTACGGTTGGACCAGGGCTCGGGAGGCACCTCTATGGTGGCATGCAGATCTTTGTCAAGACCATAGATATATGAGATCAGAGGAGGACCAGAAGACGGCGACCCTCGGCGGGATCCTAGCCGAGGAAAACCACAAGACCCCCGGCAAGATCCTTGCCGGGGACGACTGCGCGCCACGTCAGCAGGGCCACTGCCAGGCCCGCATCAACCGAGTCTCCACCGCCGCTTCGCATGCAGCTGCCAGCCCAACCAGCTGGGCAGGCACCTGCGCGGCAACATGCAGCTTCCAGGACAACTCAGCAGGCCCCTGCGTGGTGGTATGAGGACCTTCGTGAAGGCCCTACCACCGCGCCACCTCAGCTGCCTGCCTGCCTACATGGCTCCACATACACCACTGGCCAGGGCGCGTGTCAAAGCGAGGAGGAGCGGCAACGGACGGGGCGGGCCTCGTTCCCGTCCCCAATAAAGCAAGGGGACACCTAAGCTAGCACTGTACGCCTTTCCACCTCCTGTGTGCCACTGTGGTAGCCCCTTTCGACTATAAAAGGAGGCCCTTGGCATACTGGAGGAGGATTCGGCTCTTTGGAACTACATAGCCACCGTAGCTAGTCCAAGGGCTCAAGAACACTCAATACATCCACCAAAGCAGGACTAGGGTTTTACGCATTCTCGCGGCCCGAACCTGGGTAAACGATCCTTGTGCTGACTGCTAATCCTGCTCTTTTCACAACCCTACGCCCCGGCAACCGTAGTAGGGATTCTTGTGATCCCATAGGTGTCGTTTCCCACCGACATCTTTGGCGTGCCAGGTAGGGGGCGCAATTGTGAGAACCTGGTCTAGTAGTTAGCCTAGCGGTTCTTCACCGCCATGGCTCCCAAGAAGAAGACGGCCAGGAGAAAGCGGCGCCATCTGCAAGTGCGATGGACGCTAGTGCGGCAACACAAAAGCTAAGTTATGCCAAACCCTAAATCTTTCCTCTTTACATAAGGTAATCGTCCTCGGAGATCTCGCCTATGTATGAAAAACCTGCACGCAAAGGGGCCCTCCCGCAATTGGCAATGCCCTTGTTCTGTTTCGAGTCCGCTCAACAGCTCAAGCGGCCACGTCGAGAGTGGCAGGGTAGCCTTCCGCACTTGGCAACGCTCTCGATTCTGACTCGAGTCAAGGTCGACAGTTCGGGCGACTGCGCTAAGGGCGGTAAGGTGGTTCGCCTGGGGCAAGCACACCCTACAGGCCAATAGGGAACCGTCCTCAAGACGCCGCCCTGGGTTTACGCGCCGGCAAGCCTACCCAGTTACGTAGGGTGGACATACAAAGGAAAATCGAACAGGAAAATAACATGCATAATGTCAAAAGTACTGTAGAGTTATATTACATCAATTGCTGCCGCGGTTCAACTAAAGATAGAAATTGTCTTGGCCATGAACCTGCAGCGACGATAAGAAACGGGGTGCCTAATCCCGACGCTGGCCCTCCACCCTCAGAATTCCGCCAACACCGCTGATGACGGGCTTGATGCGCTCCCTGAGCGGCGCGAGGTCAGTATCCTCCGGCAAGCTCTTTAGCGCGGCGTCGAAGTCGAGGTCGGGGTACCAGTATGCCACCTTGGTGAGAACCTTGGTCATGGCGCCCTGGCAAAGCCTCCGGGCCTCGTCGGCCAGCGAGGCCGCCCGGTTGGCGTGAAGCCGCTCCAAAGCACCGACGACCTTCTCAAAAAAGAGGGTCAGGCTGCAGTTAGCACTCACACTCCGCTCCGGGGCATACCTCATGTCCGGCATCCCCATGGTGGCCAGCTGCGCGGCGGCCTGGTTGGCGGCGGTGGCGAGGCGATCGAGCCAGCGGTTCTCGCCCTCCACGTGCTCCTTGAAGTTGAGGGCCTCGTTCTTCCGCAGCTGCCTCTCAGTCTCCAGGTTTTTGGTCAGGGTCCCCTCCCGGGCCCTGGCCTCCGACAGCATCTTCTCGAGACCCTCCAGCTTCAGCTTGAGGTCTTTGATGGAGTTGTTGGCCTCGGAGAGCTCCCCGGCCCTGCTAACGGCCGCGCCCTGCGCCTCCGTCAGGGCGCTGTTGAGTGTGTCCTTCTCCTGGGATAGCTTCAGGGCCTGCTCCTTCATCCCGTCCCGCTCCACCTCCAGCTCCTTCACCTTGCCGGCGTGAACCAGAGCCTGGGCATCGAGTGTCTCTTTGTGCCTCTGCTCCAGCTCTTGGGTCCGCTGCGCGGCAAGCTTCTCCACCTCCTTCTCCTTGGCGCGGAGTTTGGCGTCAAGGTCCGCCTCGCGCTTGGCGAGGTCCTCCTCCTAGGAGTTCAGCGCGGCCCGGTGCTGGGTCCGGGCGACCTCGGCTGCCGCAGCCAAGCCCTCCGCCGTCTCCTAGGCCTTCTTGATGTCGACCAGCTTCATGGTGAGCTCCACGTCGCGCTTGGCCAGCTCGCCCTGGGCGGTCTTGAGCTCTTCGCTAGGTTGGCGGAACCAAGCCTGCGCCTCGGCGACTCACACCTTGAGGTCCACCTCCGCTTGCTCCACTGTTGCCATCCTGGACTTGGCCTCGTCCAGGCGGGCGCGGTGGAGCGCTTGGAGCTTCTGGAAGTGGGTGCCTATGGCCTGGAGAAGCCGCTCCTCCTGAGAGTCGTCGCCGCCAGCGCTCGGCTCGTCGACGACCTCGAGCCCAGCGGCAGCAAGCACCTCTTCGTCAAACACCTCCCCCTCGACGGGCGCCCTGGAGCTGGACGCCCCTGGGATGTGGACGAAGAGGTCGTCAGTTACCCTCAAAAACTTGCCGGAGCTGGAGGCAGCAGAGGAGGAAGGCTAGTCATCGACCTCCTCCTCCTTGGTGGTGGCCTTGCTGGCCCCTCCGGCAGGCCCCTCGGCGGCGTATTCAACAGCGCCCTTGGCGGACTCTTCGGCGGCGACATTCTCGGCTTCTGCCGCGGCGTCCTTGGCGACGTCCTCGATAATGGCGTCTATATCCTCCTGGTACGCCGATGGGCGGTCTGGACACCAGAAAGGGAATGAGATAAAGCCAAGATCAAGAATCAGCAGGAAAAGAAAAAGAGTAGAGACGAAAGGCCGGAAACTTATCGGCGCCAGGCTGGGAAGCAGAGGTCCCCTCCCCGCCAACATTTGGCGCTGAGGCAAAGCCACCAGCGCCCAAGTTCTCCTCCTCCCCCTCCATGTGCGTGGGCTCGGTGCTTCGCGCCCTTGCCGGGGACGCCCCTCAGGGCGGCGTGGTTGATGGGGGCGGCGTGTTGGGAGTAGCCCTCTGTGGCTCCTCCTGCTGCTGCTCTCCTCCTACATACACGGCAAGTTCAGCACCAAAGTATCGTACCCCTGACACATGTTGACGAGGGGTGAGTGATGAACTTACGCTGGGGGCTGCGCCGCACTACAAAAAAAAGACACATCCGTGACATTTTGGGCCGAACAAAAAAAAATTTGTCATACATATGACACTTCTATGACGATAATTGTGACAAAACCCGGTATCATCATAGATGTGGTGGGCTCCTACTTCTATGACAGAAAATGAGTTTTTCGTCCTGGGCGGGCCGGAGACGCTGATGCATGACATTCTTTCGGACGTCCATGACGGAAAAAACCGTGGTAGAAGCGAGGGCGAGGAAAATGTCGGGGAGTTCCCGGTTACGGTGGGAGGTCGGGGGCCGAGCGATGCGCATTTCTCTCGTACACGTACGCGCGTGTGTGCGAGGCATTGGCTCTAACTGAACCCGAGCGAGGCGTTGGGCTCTAACTGAACCCGAGCGATTGCACTGCAGGCTACGCGTTACTGAACTCGAGCTACCGATCGATGGCTGTTAGCTGAACCCGATCGAGCGATTCCTTCGCTACTGCTGCTAACTGAAGTCGATCGATTGGATGAACAATGAGCATTGCGGGGGGGTTGGATGAACAGTGAGCGGTGGCGTTGCCTCTTGATGAACAGGACCCCGTGGTGTGGAGGGCTGGATGAACAGTAGACGGTGGAGGGGTGCCCGTGGAGGGGTGGTTGAACAGGACCCCGTGGTGTGGAGGGCTAGATGAACAGTAGACGGTGGGGGGTGGTTGAACAGTAGCCGGTGGAGTAGCGCGCGGTGGAGGCTGGATGAACAGGAGTCCGTGGAGGCTGGAGGAGGTCGACGGTAGCCTGTGGAGGCTGGAGGAGGTCGACGGTGGAGATGAACAGTATCCCGTGGAGTCCCGTTTTGCGGTCCGCCACACCCCTCCCGATGAACAAGACCCCCGTTTTGACCGTAGGAGGTCCGTTTCGTCCGTTTTGCGGTACGCCACACCCCTCCCGATCAACAGGACCCCCGTTTCGACCATAGGAGGTCCGTTTCCTCCGTTTTGCGGTATGCCACAACCCTCCCGATCAATAGGACCCCCGTTTCGACCGTAGGAGGTCCGTTTCCTCCGTTCTGCGGTACGCCAGGCCTCGTTTCCATCGCCTGTTCCATCCAAGCCCTCCCGATGAACACGACCACGCATTCCGTTCCGACCCAGCCGGTTGGCTCCCACGTGTTCTGTTGCCTCCCGATAAACACGACGCATTCCATTGCCTCCCCATGAACACGACGCATTCCGTTGCCTCCCCATGAACACGATGCATTCCGTTGCCTCCCCATGAACACGACGACGACGTTGTTTCTCCGTTTCGACCCAGCCATGTACACGAGCCCTGGCCGTACGTATGCGCGAGTAGGCGTTCGAGACCCCGCCCGTATCTACACATATGTGGCCGTATTTTCTTTCTTGCACCCTGGCCGATGTACGTACGTGTACATGCTACGTGCGTGCCTCTACTACGACACGTACGCGCCTCTACTATGACACGTGCGCGCCTCTACATCCACCAGTATATATGTACGTACACGTTCGCGGCCAGAATGACAACGCTACGTAAGGTTCGACCAGGTGGGTCCCGACTGTCAGGCACTTCCTTGCGTGCGAAGATGTAGCTGGTGGGCCCCAACAGTCAGGGGGCGAATTGTTTTGTTTTTTTTTGCCCGGACGCACTTCCTTGCGTGCGAAGGTGTAGCTGGTGGGTCCCAGCAGTCAGGGGGAAACGTTTTTTCGCGAAATACGGTGGCCCGTCCGGTGGGTCCCCGCTGTCAGGTGGAGGAATAATTATTTTGCACGTAATAAGGAGGCACTTCCTTGCTGCGGCTGTAGACCCAGCTGCCAGCCTCTCCACGTACAGTCCACGTCCGATGGAAGCCGTTCCTTGACCACGTTGACCACGCCGCGCCGAGAGCACTAGGGCGGTGGACGACGGCGAGGCCTAGGAAGGGGACGACGCGGAGCCGGGGAAGACGCGGCAGTGGATGCCCACGCGTAGAGGAGTACGAGGGTTCACTGGTTCGCTGCGGTGTGAGGCTGCCGTCGCCGCAGAATAACAGGGGGTGTGGGTGAGTAGAGGGATGGCCTGGCTAGCGGTGGGAGTAGTAGGGGGCGGTGAGGCCTCCGCCGCATCGCAGCCGGCCACGGGAGGCAGGAGCACGAGGCACGACCGGCGCTGGTTTGGGCGGCTGGAGCAAGAAGACCAGAGGTTGAAGAAGCACTACGGCCGTTGGATGGACATCGTGCGGTCACTGGAGCTAGAATCATGCATATTGACTAAGTTGACAAAGCCCTCCGTCCCCGTCAACTTAGTAGGCCCACAAGTCAGCCTGCCACTATACTGGGTCCCAGCTAACAGGGGGAGTATTCATTTTTTTGGGGCGTAATAAGGAGGCACTTCCTTGCGTGCGAAGATATAGCTGGTGGGTCCGAGCTGTCAGCGGCGGTAACGTTTTTTCGCGAAATACAGAGGCCCTTTCGGTGGGTCCCTGATGTCAAGTGGAGGAATCATTATTTTGCGCGTAATAAAGAGGCATTTCCTTGCGTGCGGCCGTGGACCCAGCTGTCGGCCTCTCCACGTACAGTCCACTTCAGATGCATGTCGGTCGTTGACCACGTTGACTAGGCCGCGCCGAGAGCACTAGGGCGGTGGACGACGGCGAGGCCTAGGAAGGGCACGACACAGTGGCAGGGAAGACTCGGCAGTTGTTTCCCACGCGGAGGGGAGTACGACTGTGCGAGGGTTTACTGGTTTGTCTGCCATCGCCGGAGAATAACACCAGGTGTGGGTGAGTAGAGGGATGGCTAGGCCAGCGATGGGAGTACGGTGGGGCGGTGAGGCCTGCGCGGCAGCAGAGCCGGCCGCGGGGAGGAGGGAGCAGGCAGTCCCGCCGGCGCTTGTTTGAGCGGCTCGAGCAGGAAGAGCAGAGATTGAAGAAGCACGACGGCCATTGGATGGCCATCCAACAGTCACTGCTTGTGCGTCAACCTTTTTTTTAGGAAAACCTCAAATCTGTGGAAAACAGCATACAGCCCATCTGCCATTATTTCTAATAATTTACAGCCCATTTGCTAATTATTAAGGTTTTTTTGGAGCCCATATTCTTTTTGTTAGCATTACAGCCCATATTGTGGCCACGGTTAAAAAATTATACGAAATTTTGCATATTTCGGTGCGGTCCGAACTGTTTTCAATCCCGAAATTTTGACTCACATTCAAACTGATTTTAAAAATAAATGTATATCAATATAAAATCCAACAAATTCTCCACGCATAAAATTAATGTAATTTAAAATGAAAAAAAGATATTTGAAACTAATTGCCGGTTTGATGTGTTTTAAAAATGTACAGCCCATTTCTCATTACTGATGGGCCATTTTCTCGGCCAGCCGAATGAAAGCTCTCCTCGTCTTGAAAGATTTGCAGCCCAACAGGCCTGACAAAGCGACTTACTTGGCAAATCACAAAAAAACTGGGCTGTGGCCCTGGACCCAGCTGTCAGCCTCTCCACGTACAGTACTCTTCCGATGGAAGTCGTTCCTTGACCACGTTGACCACGCCGCGCGGAGAGCACCACGGCGGTGGACGACGGAGAGGCCTAGGAAGGGGACGGCACAGAGCCGGGGAAGACGCGGCAGTGGAAGCCCGCGCGGAGAGGAGTACGAGGGTTCACTGGTTCATCTGCGGTGTGAGGCTGCCGTCGCCACAGGGCCTGGCCAGCGGTGGGAATAGTAGGGGGCAGTGAGGCCTCCGCGGCAGCACAGCCGGCCACGGGAGGCAGGAGCATGCGGCACGACCGGCGCTGCTTTGGGCGGCTGGAGCAAGAAGACCGGAGGTTGAAGAAGCACTACGGCCGTTGGATGGACATCGTACGGTCACTGGAGCTAGAATCGTCCATATTGACTAAGTTGACAAAGCCCTCCGTCCCCGTCGACTTAGTAGGCCCACAAGTCAGCCTCCCACCATGGTGGGTCCCAGCTAGCAGGGGGGTATTCATTTTTCTGTGCGTAATAAGGAGGCACTTCCAGTGGGTCCGAGCTGACAGCGGGGGGAACATTTTTTCGTGAAATACGGTGGTCCATCCGGTGGGTCCCAGCAGTCAGGGGCAAACGTTTTTTTCACAAAATACGGTGGCCTGTCCGGTGGGTCCCAGCAGTCAGGGGGAAAGGTTTTTTCCGCGAAATACTGGTGGCCCATCCGGTGGGTCCCTGCTGTCAGGTGGAGGAATAATTATTTTGCGCATAATAAGGAGGCACTTCCTTGCGGCTGCCGTGGACCCAGCTGTTAGCCTCTCCACGTACAGTACTCTTCCGATGGAAGTCGGTCACTGACCACATTGACCACGCCGCGCCGAGAGCACCACGGCGGTGGACGACGGTGAGGCCTAGGAAGGGGACGACGCGGAGCCGGGGAAGACGCGGCAGTGGATGCCCACGCGGAGAGGAGTACGAGGGTCACTGGTTCGGCTGCGGTGTGAGGCTGTCGTCGCCGCAGAATAACAGGGGGAGTGGGTGAGTGGAGGGATGGCCTGGCCAGCGGTGGGAGTAGTATGGGGACGGTGAGGCCTCCGCGGCAGCACAGCCGGCCACGGGAGGTAGGAGCATGTGGCACGACCGGCGCTGCTTTGGGCGGCTGGGGCAAGAAGACCAGAGGTTGAAGAAGCACTACGGCCGTTGGATGGACATCGTTGACCACGCCGCGCCAAGAGCACCAGGGCGGTGGACGACGGCGAGGCCTATGAAGGGAACAACACGGAGCCGGGGAAGACACGGCAGTGGCTGCCCACGTGGTGGAGAGTACGAGGGTTGACTGGTTCGGCTGCCGTCGCCGGAAAATAACAGGAGGTGTGGGTGAGTAGAGGGATAGACAGGCCAGGGATGCGAGTATGATGGGGCCATGAGGCCTGCTCGGCAGCACTGTCGGCCACGGGAGGCGGGAGCAGGCGGTTCCGACGGTGCTGGTTTGAGCAGCTGGGGCAGGAAGATCAGAGACTGAAGAAGCACGATTACCGTTAGATTGACATCTAACGATCTGACGCTGGTAGAATCGATTGTTGACTAAGTTTCTTTTTTGAGAAACCTTGTGTACGCATGAACTTAGTAGGCCCACAAGTCAGCCTCCAAATCTGTGGCAGACAACATAAAGCCCATTTGCTATTTTTTATAATTTGCAGCCCATTTGCTAATTCGTAAGTAATTTATTACAGCCCATTTTCTGCCCAGGACCACGGTCAAAAAGTTCAACCTTATTTTGCATATTTCGGTGGAGTCCGAACTGTTGTAATCCCGAAATGATAAACATTTTTTAAGAACTTATTGATTTGCCAAAAAAATCATTTTGTTTTTGTAAGCAAATAAGACGTGGGACAATTGAGTTGGTTTAAGGGAAAACCAGTGGTAAAAAAATCAGCGCTGGTTGGAAAAAACAACAAAAATAAGGATGTAAATATGAAAGGGAATTTTATGTGTTTTCAATATAATGATACGTGTATATGAACTAGTAAAACTATAGGTAGAAATTAGAAAACGGATGTAGGACATGCGTTTCAAGAGGAAAATAGAACTGGGCTGTGTGTTTGATTCAGTAAAAAAACTGCCTGCGGATGTTGTAAGACAAAATATAACTAACGCTGGCGGGCCAGAGGCCAGTAGATACCTGCTGGATCTTTGTGCCCCGTTGTCGCCATGGGCTGGGCCTGTTAAAAACAAACCAACCCTGGGCAGTCTACAACCCAGTTGAAACTTGCTCGACCTAAAAAACAATATACGTGCTCAATAAACGAGAGAATTCTGCAAGTACAGACTGATAACTGGGATGCAGCACGGATATTGTTTTTTTATCGTGATAATAAGTGCATGCACTTGTTTCGAAAAAATTTGAGAACTGGGAATTCAAACGGCGGGTGCTTATGCTACCCATCAAATAAAAATCAGGTGCCTGAAAATTCGTTTCGAAACAAATGATTCAGCTTTATATCCACGTCGACCCTCGGCATGATGGTTGGAAGCAAATGCAAGTTCATACCAAAAGATCGTTAACAACAATACCAACTTGCGGACGACAAGGTAGTACAACTACCAATACCAAACTAACTCATAATCTTTTTACTCGTGGCCCTAGTGTTCGTCTGGTAGAAAATCTTGCAGAGGACCAGCTCCCGCTCCTTCTCTTGCTCCAGGTCCCCGAGGTGGTACTGGTGCATCACCCAGTTGGTCCTCTGCTGGTCAAAGTTCTTGTTGGTGTGCAGCACCAGAACCTTTTTTGCTGCCCGTCTGCCGGCCGTTGACCATCACCGGCAAGGTATTGCCGGTCTTGTGCCACATCGCGTGCATGCCGCACTCCGACTGTATCTTGTGACGCGTCCACGTGCCCCTTTTGAATGCCCTGGAATTGCGCTGGAAGAAATACTTCCTTAGGCCACTCAGTGTGATACCTGCAGTATTGTGGAATACAGGTTTTAGTGTACCTAGTTGGCATTTTCACAACATCTTTGGCATGTTGCAGTCACTTGTTTCACTTTTTATTAACTGTCAAATTGTAATTGCTTCACCAGGTCTGCGTCTAAAAAGAAAAATAGAGCTATAAACAAAGGAATATGTTTGTGCAAGTAGACGGCCGATCGGTGTCTTACATGGAAGTTTCTCAGGTTGGGTGTAGCATATGTCGTGCTCGCTGTCGATGGTTGGTATGAACAAATCGATGAGAGACTGAAATCTCGTGCTGTCAGCACTCACTTTGGCCTCAAGGTGCTCGATCAGCTCCTGATCCGTGGGATCGAACTTGACGCCAGCCGGCAGCACTGGCCAATCCTTCTTCGACTTGCATCGGTAATTCCAGTTATATGGTACTCAATGTATGATCAATCGACTGTTTTAAGTGAATGATGAAAGATTTCGACAAATAAGTGGTACTCCAAATCTGAAGTCCAGAATACCCGAACACGCCGCCGGGATTCTTGGGTCACCTCACGCGCAGCATGTTGTCACGTCAATTCAATGTGTGGACATGATGAATAATTTGACCGACGTATACTAGTACTGCTACTGTACTACTTACTAGTCGTATTTTGTGTCACAATTTATACATAGGTTTAACTAACAAGTACGCACTTGAAGCCTAACTGATATATATATATATGGCTTCTTCACAGCATCTCCATCATCATTATCAGTACATCCTACGCAGGTGAGTTAGGATGCACTTGATCCCAGGAAGGTATCTATCCTTCAAACCAGAGGAGTGCTTCAAACTAACAACAGTACATAATATCCAACAAAAGAGGGTCGTGCTACAGCAGCAGAATACATGGCTCAGCCTAGATATCAGCACGAATCAAGTTGTGCATATTTGCTGTTGGCATGAACCACATCGCCGCATGTCGGGTTTGCAAAAGCCATCCATCGCATGGAAGCTTGATGCCTTTCACACACTGAAGATTATCTGGCAACAAGCTGTGTCGACGAATCTCTGGATATGGTGATTCATGAAACCCATGGTATGATGTGTAAACACAGCCCCCCTCGTGAATAGAAGTTGCATAGCACAGTAATCATCGCCGGTGATATGATCGATGATTGGTTGGATGATCGGATAATTGAGCCCGAGGAACAAGGAGTGGTTGCCGAGGCTGTAAACCCGCCTCCAGTTGAATACGCCTGGCCCAACGGAGCTGGGATCTTTCTCGAACACGAAGCAGCCATAGCCATCAATGTCACGAACGCCCCACGCATTGTACTGCATGTGGTTTGATGTAATGGTTTGGTCAATTTGGTACGTGCGAATGAGCATCAAATGACCGCCGTCAGCTGAACGAGCGATAAACCACCACCCATCGGCTGGTATGATTCCAGGTCCTGGAATCAAGAAGGCCAGCGCATTTGCGTCTGCTGCAACAATTCAAATTGGAGACCAAAAGGACAAAAATAAACAATCATGTTTAGAGTATGTGTGGAATTAAGATTATTATAACAGTGACACATATCATAGACAGAGAATTGCAATGCCGTGGTCATAATCATACCCCAAGTTAAAAAAATAAGCCAATGGCTTTCGTATTCTAGCAATATGTCATGGTTCAAACATCATGTAACAATGAGAGGAAAACAGCTATGACAGCGCCTACTCATATTCTACCATAGCACTTACTACTACTGTTCTCATATCAACTCTAAGCAATAACATGTGTTGTTATAAAAATCTTGTAAACGAGAGTAACATATAGCAATCATGATGTTATGCTCATAATACGTATTCTAACAATCATTAGATGCCAATTGTTCTCATATCAACTCTAACAATAACATGTGTGGTCATAAAAATCTAGGAAATGAGAGGAACATATAGCAATGATGTGGTTATAGACATGTTATGCATTCTAAATTTGTAACAAATGAACAGGCAGTCGTCTTCATAAGGTAAAGATGAGATGAGATAGAACAATTACACGACGATAGATTCCACCAGTATAGGCAGCCAATCTGTGCGTCGGCCGCGTAAACGATGCCATCGTGCACTATAGCATCAGACAGAAATGTTGCCTCAACAGGATTGATGATGAGCCATAACCATGTATGGCGACCGGATTCCAGACAGACTAATCCCATGTTGAACAAGGCAATGAGCTTCTAACCCATGTAGTCTTCTGATGGTGTGGGCACTTCGTAGATTACAACTTTCTGCAAACAGAGGTCGAGCCAAAAGCTTGACGCGACTCGTGTGTAGTAGGCAGGAGTGTCCGGCGGGCCGCGAGGCTCGATGGCGGCGGTATCCAACGATGGAAGGGTGATCTCTCGCTGGGTGTAGATATCCACGAGACGCCACGGACTACCGGTGTGGTGGATGAGGACGATCCAGTTGGCCTTCATGCCCGCCCAGTAGTGGCCGCGCATGAAGGACAGGTGGACGGGTAGTGGTAGCATGTCGAGGGGAACCACGGCAACCTCCGTAGGATCTTCAAGTCGGTGTCTGGGCCACCTGCGAGGATCGGGCATCAGCAAGCAGGGTGTCCTGAAAAGAGCCGGCCGGTTGCAGACGAGTAGACGGTACAAAGACACCGAGCATGCGGCCAGATGGACGGTGCTGAGTAGGTCCATACGACTACAGATCTGCTCCAAGAGAACATCGGGGAGGGAATTCCAATCGCGTGCTCTGCGTGTCAGTCAGTTCTGCCATTGGGGTTTTCGGTGCCTACGAGCCAGCGGGGAAGTGGATTCGGGCGGGCGAGCGAAGAAGCTTCTCCTCGTGTGGCCGAGCAGTGAGCGGGGGGATATGGTACGCGCGAGCTACCAAGGAAGATGGCGCGGGCGGGCGAGCAGTGAGCGGGGGTAAATGGTGTGCGGCCGACGATGGGGAAGAGAGGAGGAAGAAGAAGAGAGGAGGAAGAAGAGTGGAAGACGGGAAAGAAAGTGCATTCAATCTCAATTCTACTAGTACTACTACCAGGATATACCGTCCTTCGGATTGTAAATAGTTACACCGATGACATGTGGGTCTACCACAATAGGGCCCATATGTCAGTTAATGGAGGACAGAGGTGCGTAGGCGTATTTGCGGAAGCGTGCTCTACTGGCAAACATGATGGCAGTACTGGGTAAGGCTGATTTAGTAACACCAACACGCTGGTTCAGCTTATTAATTACGTGTCCCATCTGCTGCAGCGTGTATTGTCACTTCACTGCGAAGACTAGTTGAATAGTTCTCTCTGACCGAGATGGGGAATAATGGATCGCGAGTACTTCCTTTCTACAGTATCCCTATGCCTCTACGCTCACTTCACTCATTTTGCTCCGTACCTAGTCACTTGTTGAAATCTGTAGAAAGACAAATACTCCGTATTTGGGAACAGAGGGAGGCTTTTACTCCGTACTATTTGGGAACAGAGGGAGTATCACCATATGGAGGGCGCAGAGGAAGCTTGAAATATGAACATGTCAATGGGAGGGAGTAAGCCCCATGCATGCATGCATGCATGCATGCAACATGCAACACTCACACGTACACATGGACGCACACAACACTCACGCACCCATGCGGCACACAGCACACGACGCAACACACACGCTCACACTCAAGTGCTCAACCTACTCCCTACGTCCGTGAAAGACTATACATTTAGAGATTTACACATTGACCAGGGCATAATTAACGCCCAAAAGTAGCAGACTTATGTGTGCATGCGACCATTGAGATAAGAAGATTAAATGAAGGCCGTTGCATGTTGTAATTAAGGATAGACATGTAGCCTATACCTACAGCACAAGTTAGTGCATTAGTCAATCAATATCAATTTAGATTAAAGGCTACATGCATTGGAAGTGTAGATGTACATCATGTACTACACTCTTTGTTTTATAGCCGATGTACCCTCTTTGTTGGAAGACCGAGGGAGGACACGTGCATGCACTCACATACACAGCCAGGGCGGTTCGCGCGCAAGGGTTGGACTCGTGTTGCGCCTGCGTAAAGTTTTGTTTAACTGATTTCTTTGCTCTACCAACTGACAGGTGGGACCCAGAAACCAGGTGACAATTTAACCAGTCAACAAAGTGCCACGTCGACTGTGTGGCCGGTCAGTAGGGTGCAATACGGTGCTCTACGATGAGCTAGTGATCGTATAATCGCCGCAAAACTATATATAGTGACTGTAAAGAGCGTATTGTTACATACATTGACCGCCAGTGTATTTTTCTCATTTCAAATTAAGCCATATTAATCGGAAAGGACGCAGTATGGACTACTACTACTAGTACTAGTACTGCTTTGATGTGTCCCGTCAACTTGCCGAACGAGGAGAAGCTTGCTTACTACGCCTCTCCCTCGCCCACGCGCGCGGTGGTTCGCAGGACGAGGAGAGGGTTTTGACTACAGTGCCCTCTCCCTCTCCCTCGCCCTCGCGGTGGACGTGCAGCAGTTCAATCGGTGTCAGATTGCCAGAAGCATATTGTACTGTAGTATCATCATTGTTGGACCTTCCGAAGAGGCGAAGAGCCAAGTGCAAGGTTCACACGAGTACGAACTGTTGAACCTCCCGAAGAGGCAAAGAGCCAAGCGCAAGGTTTTATAGGAGTTGTCGTCCTAGTAGGAGTGTACTACAACTATAGCGAACGATGCTACTGTATGATGCCGCCACGTCACGTATATCCAAAGTTGTGCCACCTTTTTTTCTCAAAGAGCTTGTTGGAGGCCGTGTAACAACCACACAAGTTGCACGTACACATAACACATTTACTAGTAATAGATTCTAAAGGACAAATGCCAGTATGCCACACAAGTTCATCTCCAATTCATGTGATAAATTTGTGCACGACTAGTCTACATATATTCACAGCGCTACCGTTCACAATTACCGTACTCCACTTACACGTTATAGATGGGCTACATGTCCTCCTCTAGGTTCCAGTCCCAGGTGTTCTTCATGGATGGCACGATCCATGGCGGTGGGCAACGGGAATCATCGTCGCAGCTTTCTAGTCCGGTTCCACACGATGGAGACTCATCCAAGCTGAAGCGGCATAAATCAGGGATAGTGTGTCCCAGCATGTCGTTCATCCGGCGGTGCGCACTGAAGACACAACCATGCTTCATGAACGGCAGGCCTTCCGTGTCATGCACGGAAGGTGGCATCCGCTTCACAATGGGGTAGTTGTCCCCGATGAAAAGCGAGTACTCTCCAAGAGTGTTCCTCGGCACCCACGTAGCATCACGGGGGTCGAACTCGGCGCCGTTCATCTAGTACATGCGGCATCCCAGATCTGGACACATGGTGACGTACATAGTCAAGGTCCATGCATAATAATGTTGTGCTCAAATATGGCGGTCAGTAATACTGTGCAGCAAATAGTACTACTCCGGTATAGAGGAAGTAAAATAACCGGCTTATTATATATAGCCACTCTTGGCTACATGGATGAGATAGTAAGACATGGAAAAACAAAAATGGTGGCAGCTAGTGGGTTCAAGTCTTCAAGGGCCTAGCTAGCTATACGCGTCCTCCAAGGTACTACAAAGTATACTACTAGTACAACAATGAAAGAGAAGGTGAGAGGGTTAAAAATGGAATACCTGGGTAGATGGTGACGGTCCGATCGTGGTAGATTGTGTGACCATGTTGCACATCAGTGGTACCATGGGTAACGACTGCTAAGATAGTTGATCCCAATATGCCAAAGTCACCTACAAGGTTCCAGGTTAGACCGAATCGCGGATGCAAATGCACATCCAGGATCGGCGATCTTATTTTGATCGGGGGATGACTGGTCCCTGCAAAATAATGGAGTACCGTTAGGGATGCAAATGATGGTTTGTGCATTCCGTTTGTAATCTCTCGTACCGTAGGATGGCAACCAGATGAAACAAGTCCCCTGGCTTGTCACCGCGAAGATGCGGCCTAGATGGCGCACGGCGTCTTCGAACGTGTAGGGGTCCAAATCTGCCGCCGCCAACATGCGCCAGCCTCTGCCGTTACTGCCTCTTGCATTGATGGCAATCCTTATGTCGAACACCGCGATGAGATAGTAATCATCGTAGCCGCGTCGCTTTGTCAGCGGGTCCGCAATTGCTATCTTCTTCAATCTCATGTAGGCATCATCATATGTATTCAAGCCCAGCCAGTCCGGAAGGCCGATCCCAATGGTGGAGAAGGGGTCTACCGGAACGGCCGCACTGCTGTGGATGTTGTGCAAAATGATGGTGGTATCCGGCCGGAGGTATGCAAGCCAATCTTCGTTGGCACCGACCCAGACCTATATATAAGACGGTGGGCAGTGGAGAAATTACGGGATGGAAATGGAATAACTAAGTACTACATGATCAAACTCCATTACTGACCTGCTCATCAGACAAAATCCGACTACCTCTCAACGTCGGCAACTCTAGCGGAGTCAACGTGCAACCATGGCTAGGGAGCGGTGGACTGTTCGAAGGATTGTCCCATAGAAGAACCTTCTCCTCGAGGACGCATGGAAGACCAACAAGCATGGCCTTTTCCCAAGCCTGTTTAAGCAGCATCTTGAAAAAGTTGGTGCTGGAAGCACCGAGTCTTGCGGCGGTGAGGACGTCGGAGCGGCGTGCGATTTCTCCCAGAGGATCGTCCTCCAAGGTCTCCCAGCCCCGACGAGGAGGAGAACCGCGTGGCGAATCCATGGGTGCAGCGACGAACTGCCTTCTCTTCAGGGGGAGGGGAACTGGCGAGGAGGAGATAAGAGCGTAGTAACCGCAGGGCCTCGTCCCTTCCAACTGTAGATCGTTCCTCAGCGAAGGGGTGAGGCTATTATTTACTACTAGTACTAGCATTATGGAATGTTATGGATACTGTAAATAATAGCACTAGTAAGAAATTTTTGGCACTAGGTAGTAGTTTTTGGCGTGGTTTAAGAAATTTTAGGTATGTTTTTGCCATTTTTTGTACACGCCAACTAGTGTCAAAAAACGTCTTACATTATGTGACGGAGGAGTACGTACTCGTACTGTAGCAGTACTAGTACTACTTTTCTCAACTAGTAGTGCGATGTACTGTACTTCTAGTCTAGTCTAGCATAGTGCACCAGTTTTGAACTCTTGAATCTCGGGATCAAGGAGCTACAGTTGGAAGTGGAGGGTACTACTGTTCTCTAGAACCATCGTTGTACTATCAATGCAGGGGAAGTACACCTGCGTAGTGGCCTAGTGGGTACTCTCGGTGCTCTATTCAGCCGCTCCTCTCACGTAGCTGGCCTACTCAGCCGCTCCTCTCACGCACACACTAGCAGCCTGTTTATCAGCGATGGTTACTATGGGGGCAGAACATTTGAGTTATTTGATACAGCGAGACTAGGCTTTTCGCTTCCATTTGTGGAGGTGTAATGGATCTCGTCGAACTTTGTTAGTAGTTCCTTCTTTATGAATGAGATGAAGCAAAGCTTTTGCCTCCATTTCAAAAAAAACACGTCAAGAGGAATTTCTTTTATAGTAGAGCCGATAATGGAGTGAAGTCCATGCGTGCAACGCCACAAGCTACAGAGTAGTAGTAGTAGAGCACTTTACGTACAGAGCCATATTGCACAGTTCCCAATGCCCCGCCAGGCTTTTCCGGCTCCTCGGGCTTAATTGGGAGGCGCTAGTTTAAATATGCTACTAGCTGGAAGCTGCAAGCGAGGTGCGGCTAGGGCGAGCACGCGAGCCACGGGATGCTGGGAAGGAAAACCCGTTCACGTGGCTAGGCTGTCCAGTGCACCCAGATTGTGGGGCCGCACGCCCGTTTGACTTCAAAACTCAAACTACCCGTGTAAAATATTGGCTCGCTGCGAAGTGTAGTAGTACTATTTTAAAAAAAAAGGCCGCCGTGTGTTCGGCCGGGATCGAACCCACAAAACGAGGTATACACTCCTGCGACCACTAGTAGTACTCGTTGGAGTACAACGCAACCTAGAATCGCCTTTTGTCGCTAGTAGTACGTACATTGTTCCTTACAAGAAACCCCTAATGGTTAATAGTATAGCCAGCTGTTGGCTATAAGCCAGTGCCATGTCATCTACAGCCCATCTTATAGCCAACATGTACAATAATAGATCAAAAGAGTTTGCTACTTTTTTATTATGTGGCCCACTTCTCATTCTCACAAAGTGCCTAGGAGCACGTGCTAGAGCTGGCTCTTCACGAAGAGCCCGCTTACCTTCTCTCTCCTCTTCTCTTTCCTCCAACTAAGTAGAAATATACTAGTTTATTTCTTATAGCCCACTAACTCAGCTCTATTGTACTTGCTCTAATAATGTAAGAAACCACTAAAATGCCAAGAAACTACTACCACTTGCATACGTGGCAGACTTAAGATAAGACTACCTTATCAACCATTGTACATGCTCTTACCAACAAAAATCCTCGAGTGACCTCCTACCTCCGGCCCGTCCACCTAGTTCCTCGGCCATGGGACGCAGCTACCGCTGCCGGCAGAAGGCGAGGTCAAAACCGCCGGCGGTGCGGAGCCCATGTTGCGGCAGCCCGGATGCCAGCTCCGTCCAGCTGCTTGTCTGCAAGGTTTGCTAGCTAGATTGGCACGACAGCGCGGCGGCTTTCTCGCGCGCGCCGCACTAAGGCCAGCCATCTGGCTCGAGCGAAGGCCAGCGCGGCGGCTTGCTCGCTCGTGAGTCACGCTCGGGCCAGCCTGCCAACCAGTGCGGAGGCCAGCGCGGTGTCTGGCCCGTCCGGCGGAGCGGCGGCCAACTTGCTCATCACCGGCGCCACCGACGAACACGCATCAGTACTGTTTGAAGTAATGTTCAGGAAAAATAATGATTTGAGGGGGAATAACAGGATAGAAGGTTAGATGTGGTTCCCTCGTGTCAACGGTCAAACAAAATGTGTTGGTTTAAGCTACCTCTCAGCATGGACGTGTGGGCCAACCCTGTCATAAATGGGTTTAAACAAACCTAATCGGTAGGAGTACTAGGTAGTTTTTGGCGTGGATTAAGAAATTTTGGGTATGTTTTTGCTATTTTTTGTACAATAGATTCTTCCTAGGGCTGGTTGAAAGTGGTAGTTTTTTGTTAAATACTCTACATATTGTAAGTAGGAGTGAAAGTTAAGCTTTGGAAGCCAATAAGCAAGGCTAGTTACATAGTGCATATGTGTACATGATTGAAAGTAAATATCAACCATGATTGACTAATATCTTGATGGAAAACTCGAAACTATGGAATACTAGGAAAAAATGCATGGTTGGAAATACTAGCAATGTTCATGTCCGTTGCAACGAATCATAATTAGAATAATACTTATTCACAAACTTGGTACAAAACACTCTAATTTTGATATACATATGTCACTACAGATATATTATGTTTCAATTAGAATATATTCCTTGGGCTGTTTTGGTGAGGTCAGGGAGGGATGTGGTTGGTTTTAAGATACTAATTATGGGTTTTTCTGCAAATTGGTAGACAAGTGGGATGTTGGTGAAAAAAGGCAACAACTTACCTCACAATCGTTAGATGTAGATCTAATGGTCGGAAACGACGGATGGCAGACACACCAACATCACCAACTTAGTCTTGTGTAGGAGTACTAGCAAGATCCGTGCATTGCACGGAACATCAAGGTGCATTTTTTTATAAAACACTTGTTGTGATTGACCCTTGCGGGAGTAATCCCATGTGTAAAAACTAATGATATCTCGAGAAATATGAGATAAGGTGAAGAGGAGTGGGGTGTGGTGGTGGTTGGTGGTCGGACTAAGCGGAGGCATGGGGATTGACGACGCCGGCAGCGGCCACTAGGCCAGTTTGTTCCAGAGGCTTCCTTTCTTAATTGCTCAACAATGAGGTTTGTTGGAGATAAGGATGAACGAGGGAAGGCCTTGTCTGCAAATGTGAGGGGTGCGGGTATCTTTTAGTTTAATTTCCATCCATCAGATATAGATCGGACGGTCTATATTGCAAGATGGCACACGTACCATCATCACCAACTCGGTTTTTTATAAGAGAAGAAATATAAGTATGGAGATACAAACGTATTATCGATACTTGCTTCCGTAAACTAGCATCTACATTCTATTCAACGCCTCGGCATGTGGGGCCTTAGCACAATGACTTCTCGACTGTGTAAAACAAAGATTTTCCCGTCGCCGACAAGGAGGGGGTGACGGCGGCGCGCTTTTTGGCTTGCTCTAGTCCTAGTAGTCATACTAGGTGGTCTAAGCACGTGTAGATTTATTCTTTTTCACGTCTCGTGTTCGCCGTACTGCCACGACTATTGATGAATAGACGGTAAGTTATTCACGGGGAAACCCTTGTTGAGCGTGTTTGCGAGAGAGAGAGAGAGAGAGAGAGACAGTGTGCGTGTGTGATATGTTAGAGACTGAGGCAATGATAACAGATTCTTTGTGTCTATGTGTGTGGAGGATAGAGAGAGACATGTACATGGGGCTTTGTGTTGTGTAACGTGGAGACACATATACATAATTAGAGAGTGAGTGTGTGAGATACACATGCGGACATGAGGAGAGATGAGGATCCAGATAAATGGGTGTTTGTGCGTGTCTGTGTGTGTTTGTGCACGCGTTTGTGTGTGAGAGGGAGAGAGTGTATGTGGATTAGAGAGACCACTGATGATGTAAACCTAGTATAAGGGAAGGGGGAATGGTGTGACATGTGTAGTAGCGAGATAGCACGGGTGCGGGCGGGGGGAGCAGACTATTTGGAAGAGACATCGAGTGTGTGTGTGGGAGAGGGGTGTGAGAGCGAGAGAAAGAGAGAGCTAGCGATGGAGAGAGAGAGAGAGGAAGAGAGGGGGCGAGAAGGGTCGTTTGTGTCCATAAATGGCGTATAGATAGGGAGACAATGTTGATGTTGTCCGAAATTGGCCTATGAACGGAGACGCAAGGGAAGCGAGTCATCGTGTGTGTGATAGGGACTTCATGAGAGATCTAGAATAGATGGTGTAGAGAACAATGTGCGAAATCGAGAACGATTATACATTAGGGAGCTATGCAAAGAGTCACGACATATATGTATACAGGGAAGGAGCTGGGGCGGGTCCGCATGTGGGAGAGATAGAAAGAGGAGAGTGGTGCACAAGGAGACAAAGTGTGCTTGTTTGCAGTGGGGGTGGTGTGTGAGGTGAGTGTGCGAGAACCACATAACTAGGGAGATAGACGTTTTGTGTGTATGGGAAATATACACTCTACATAGTGCGTGTGCTTGGGTAAGAGAGATAGCGGGAGACCTAGACAGTGAGGGAAGAGATGTGTGCATGCCCGAGAGACAAAGTGATAGAGACCTATGTTGGGGTCCGGACTTTACAAGAGAGAGGGGTGTTATTGTGCTCGTGTGTTGGTGTTTAGGGGAGAGAACGACTTCTCTATGTGTGTGTGTGTGTGTGTGTGGTGGGGGGGGTTGACTTCAGATAAAGAGTGAGGTGTCTATATTTGAGGGACTTTAGCATAATTGAGATATTGTGCACTCATGGTTGATCAATTTGTTTCACAGTTTGTACTATGAGATAACGATACTTTTGAACATGCGTGATATACCTTGATGTACCAGAATTACAAACCTAAGATTGGAATTTTGGAATTCGACTCCATCATTAGCTTTTGTAATTCATTTAAACGGAGGTACATTTTTTAAGCCGGGATTTCGTGATTTCAAATTCATATATCAAACCTAGAGATATACACATACGGGCATGTTCAAACTTTATAATCATCCACTTTATTCATACACATACACATTTTTTCTTTTGTCATCATATTTAGGATAAACACATTTGGAATTTCATTTGAATTGGACTGTATGATGGTATTTGCTTGTAGTAGCTCAATGATCCATATTTGAATTGAATGGACAATCTAAGTTTCGAGTTGGAGACATTGATTTTCAAAACTTGCACATTTTTTTGCGTGCAAAACAAACAAATTGTCGGCCATGATATCATAGTCGGCCGTACGAGAGCAGAATACTTATAATTTTAGGCGCCAAAAGCTTTCAAACTTCCCGCTCACATCGAAATATCACGCGCCCGAAATTTTAGCCCTGCGATATTCCTGTTTTACCCCTGCCACATGAACGGAAAAGGGCTGCTTTGGTAACTCCATTGTTTCCCCTCTTTGCCCCCAACATTCTTCCCCAGAGCCCCTCCCCTTCCCATCCCCGACCCCCCCAACCACGGCAAGCCGCCGAATCTAGTCCTCCGCCGCAGCGGTGGACCTCACACCCCACCGGATCTACCTTCCGCACCTTGGAACCCCCAACTGCCAACTCACCACTTCACCGGAGCCGCTTCAGCGACTGGCTTGTCCACCGCTCCAGATATCCTTGACCGCCATCATGGTCCACCGCATCGGATCTGCTTAACCGGCACCCTCGTCCACCACAGCGTAGGCCCTTCACTGACTCCCTCGTCCGCCCCTTCGCTGGCCCTTCATACAAGCCCTCGTCCGCCGCAACAGATCCGCCTCACCGAAAGCACTGTACAACGCGCCCGCCGAAGCCTTCGTCCACTGCACCGGACCCGCTCCACGGATGCCATATTCAACTCCACCGGCCCTGCTTTACCGACGCCACAGCCTCATCAGGTTATTTTGATTTGTACTCCTTCGGTTTTTCTCTTTATCATGCAACTGTTCACTTACCATAGATGAGCTTTCTTGTATGTCGACAGGCGCCGCAACCGTAGCACCGGAGCCACTTCAGCGACGGCGACAGCCGGCCCAAACTCAACCGCAACACGAGCACCATCGACGATCCTTAGCTATCAAGTATGACAACGATACCCATACGCCGCCGAGAATCAGGTACTATTATCCAACGGCCGGCGCCGACGTTCACTTTCCTAGCATAAGCACCGCACCTTTGAATTTCTTCAGGGCATCATTCAGTTTTTCATGAGACGCGTTATTCTGCTTGCACCTGTAGGGCCATACTTCTGGCAGTGAACATGTTACATGTGCTAAATTACATACCAGTGCACATATAGTTAATATGCTTTAGTTTTGTTCTGATGCCACCTGTTGGTTCCATCAGACTGCTTAATGTTCTCTATGCTTAATTACACATCAGCAAACTAGCATGTGGTGCCGCTGCTTTTTGTTCGTTTTACCCTACATTTTCTGATGCTAGCTATTACATCACTGCTCCGAGCCTCTGTTCATTACTTGTTTGTGTGTTCTTGATCTTCCCAAGTTGCATGACTAATTTGATGCTTCTATTCATTATGGAGCTGCCAACCCCATCAAGCAAAATATTTGTTCTTTTGGGGCTGGCACCTCGAACAAGCATAAAAATAGAGGGAAGCATAATATTGTCGTGTATGCACACACCCTTCTTTCATTAGTCTAGATGAACCATTGATGATCAATTCGGACCAGTGCATGCGATTAAAATTAATTTTACCTAAATAGATGGTGCAGAATAAACTACAACAACTAGATTTGCAACCACGGGATGCTGACGATATCTTCAAAGAACATTGCAACAGCAGCTAGGCTTCACAGCAACATATGGTAAGCCAGTGTGTTTTAGTACATGTGAAATGTAATGCGAGTGGGCTGCTTTCTTGGCTTGTGCCCTCAACGTGTAATCCTACCGAATTACAAATAGTTCAGTTGTCTGCTTTGTTGTATTGCTTGATTCGAATGCTTATTTGTTGTTACCCTATACCTGAGTTGGCCAATATGTCAGCAGTGCCTGTTGTACTATCGTAAAGAAATGCATGCCTATTTCATTTGAGTCCTTAACTTTTCCTCTCAACTTCATCACAAGACTGTCTTCGTAGTTTATATGAGGCCACACTGTTAAGTGCTTTCTCAGATTATTTCAACTGCTTAGATGCCTTGGCAACTTAAATATAGTGGTTGTACACTCCCTTTCAACTAGGGATGTCAACTGGGCCCGTTTAATCCCGATTAAAGTCCACTAGTGGTATGATAGTTCAAAAGAGTTTTTGTTTTTTGAGGAAAATGAACTAGGGAGGTAGCAAAAACTAACTAGATGGGACTGGCGGATGTCGTTTATTTGCCACTTACATCCCTAGTTTCATCTTACCATTTTAATTTCTTTTCGGCTGATGCTGCTTCGAACCATTTAAATATAGTTTGCCATGCTCGGCAATAATTCGTCCGTCGTTTACCATGTAAGCTTACTGCCTGGATCATACGATAACTATCTCTTACTGATGTCCAACAGAAACCTTTCAGGATGCCGTTCACACTAGGACACAATGTACAACCCCAGAATCTATTTGTGGAAGCAGTGCGCCATCCATGTTACCAGATGGTAGCAGTTCAGAGGCAACACCGCCGGAGAGCAGTTTGAGCACAGATATTATAGTGCTTGAGGCTCTACTAGAGGCAGAAAGAGATGGTGTGGCTGCCATGAATGAGGTAATCTTTATCTTGAGGCTGGAA
The DNA here is from genome assembly GCF_018294505.1 of Triticum aestivum. NCBI lineage: Eukaryota > Viridiplantae > Streptophyta > Magnoliopsida > Poales > Poaceae > Triticum > Triticum aestivum. The sequence goes on along the minus strand of NC_057805.1, from coordinate 264,750,382 downwards.
ATTACGAAATTAGCAGCACGCATTATGCAAGCAACCCAAGAATTGGAGGAAGTAAGAATGTTGCATTTGAAGACGGAGGAGGTCCTGCTGTTTCTGCTATCTGAAGCCCAAGGTAATCCCGGTTCTTCTTTAGATACCAGTTGAAATTGTCATTAGATTATTGTACTTGCATGTTGTGTCATGTCTCTGAATGGATTATGTTGCAAGACCCCCTATGTTGTCCATGTGTTGTAATGATCCGAATTTTTTAGGCGAGGTAATCTTCAGTACTTGTATGATTGACATAAGATGAACTGTTTTTCGTGTGAGCATATTGTATTGGATGAAATAACTGTTTGACTCAGAGTGTATCCAACCTACTGAATTCGAAGATCACGGCATTTCTAAATCATAATCATATATAAAGGTGGAATAAATCTTTGTTGTGGTTTTGAAGAAATAAATAACAAAACGTATAATTATCTGTGGATATTCGTAATCGAATACAAATTGGATTTGAATTCAGTTTGCCAGGTCCCAGGGCAAACGTGAATGCTAATTGTCCCAAGTTTTGAACGAAGCGGCTAAACACCCACTATAATTTTTGGGCTGCCCGAAGCAAGTGTTTGCGAGATGGAAATTACTGTCTACCCCTGACACTTGACATCCTTATCGACCGGATTTACACTGCTGTCGATAGGGGTAGACTAGTAACTTCAATCCGACGTGACACGACGGCCTCTGAGCCCATTCAGACACGGTGGGCGCCAAACGTGGGCGGCAAAACACATTTGATTCAAGCTCGTCCGAAAGACATGTGTCTCTTCCTCCATTTCCCCATTCATACACGGTGGGCGGCAAAACAAACTCTCCTCGTCCGAAATCGATGTAGGCTAATATTTTAAATAGGGGCAGATGTGTAACTTCCATCAGACGTGACACAACCGCCCTACCTGTCAGGCCCGTTCATACGCCGTGGGCGCCAACCGTGGGCGACAAAACACCCTCTCCTCGCTTGAAATAGTTACCGGCAAATATTTGGGAGATGCGAGATTACCGTCCTATCCCCAACCGACGCGATGTCCGAAATTTTAAACGGGGATAAGTTCGTAACTTTCCCCCATTTTAGAGAAGCGTGTCCCAAAGTTTGAGATCCCCCCCTCCCCTCCATTTCCCCATTCATACACCGACGGCGGCACGACAACCTCCGCACTGCGGCCAGCCTCCTCCGTCCGCCACCCCATCCTCCACCTGCCGGAGCCGCTACCCCTACCCCATCGTCCACTGCAAGAGATGGACGTCTCTCATCCACGGTGCTGGACCAGGATCCTTTCATCGCCTCCTCTCGCCTCATCGGCGCCGTCGTCCACCTTGCCGTTGCCGCTCCTACGACCGCCTCGTCCACGGCAACAGGATATATCCCCCGACCTGGCCGTCTGCCGTCTAAAGTCTTCTTCCCCGCCGCCGACAGCCATCGCACCCGCAGCACCCTCAACGTATCGGCATAGGCCTACACGACGTCGCAAGAGAGGTGGTACTCTTCCATATGTGCTTAAGTTATTGATCTCACCCGGAAAATATATCGTAATTTGTTTACTGTACTTTTCTTGTCCGTACCAAATCGTAGTGGCTAGTTGAAAGCAAACATTGGTTGCGAAGTAGCTTTGTCCGGTTTGCACCTTCAGATCCGCCATGGCACGGGGACTATACTCATAAAGCTTATGGTTTCCCCCCTTTATATTCACTGCCATCATCGTAGGTGCTTCGTGTCGTGCTAACACTGCTCCTCAAGACCTCAACCCAAAGCTTACGTGTTGAAATACGAATCTGATATGATGCTCATATCACTAAAACAGAGAACGTTTAATTGGTCACCTAATGTTCCTATATTCGTTTCGAAAAGCATGTGCGCCACCCACTGGTCCAGCTAGTTCCACTTTCCTGATTTTTCTCTTCATGCTTAGGGTTTTCCCCTTTTATCTACTCTACTATGATCTGCGTAGGTGCTTTCTGTCGTACTAGCATTACTCCACCCTTCAAGCTAAACAACACAACACTCAGAATTCGAAAGCTTAGTTGTTCAAATATGATTGTGATATGATACTGATATTAGTTAACCGACACATTTAATTGGTTAGCTAAAGGTCCCACTTGAGTTTCCAAATGCATGTCGCGACATATAGAGAGACAGCATAATTGCATTTCTTTGTCACTTGTTGACCGTACTTTCTTGTCCATACCAAATCTTAGTTTTTATTTCAAAGCAAACATCGGTTGCTAACTACCCTTTGCGCGGTTTGCAGCTTCAGATCTGCCATCCCACTGCCACGGTCAACACTATACTCATCATGCTTATGTTTTCCCCATTTTATGATGACCACAATTAGCCTACGTGGTTCGTGTCGTAGTAGCACTGCTCCACCCATCGAGCTAAACAAGCTTAGTTGTACAAATTCATATCTGATATTATTGCTGATATTAGTAAAACTGAGAGATGTTTAATTGGTTAGCTAAATGTTCCTACTTTAGTTTTGAAATGCATGTGAGCCACATATGGAGAGACCGGAAAGAATAGTATTTCTCTGTGCGCTCTGGTTCATCATGGGTGGCCAACCGACATTGTATTGAAAGACTTGTAATAACTTCAATCTGCTTGCTCTTCTGCTCTTCTTTAAGATGATACTCTTCTCTTGCGGTCGACTGGTCAGGTCGAGTTGTTCTCCCTTAGTATATTTTGAATCTGTCAGGTCAGGTCGACTTGTTCTTCTTTACTATATGTTGAAGCTATCATCTGCGAAGTGTCATCACTTCTGGAGCTCTCATATTTTGAGTAGTAGGCCACATTATATTAATGCACACAACAAATTACAGCTTGCATGGCATCTTTTAAAAGAATTGCAGAGATAGCACAAAGGGGTTTACAGGGAGGCAGTATTGGATTAGAATCACTTCTGCATTACAAAGAAAATCTCACTTGTTTTTATGTTTTCATGCATGTCAGATATTGAACATTATCAAAATGAATATGAGAATGGGCGCACGAGAGGAATATTGCGGAACGATCCACTGGCTAACAAACTTGGCATGGTGGAGGATGGCCTATCTTATTCACCCATCAAGGTGCTTGCTCTAACTTTGCAAAGTTGTATTGGTCGCACATATTTTGCATCTAACCTCTTGCATTACTTCTACTTTGTTACACCATCTGCTTAGTTTAAGCATCATATATGAGTATATGCCATACCTATCCATTTTCTGTACCTATTCCATGTGTCGTCACACTATGTTTTTCCAGTCAAATGTTGTTCTTTCGTAATAGATGTCCAAAAGGAAGAGGGTGAGTGCAGATCCTCAAGGAGTACAAACTAGGTATTTGGAAAAGGTAGTGATACCTGTTAAATTAGATAGATCAGCAGCCACAGAAAACACAGGCCCAACTGTACCACACTTTACCCCTACTCCAGTGGCCAAACCCCTATTAGAACTGCTGGGAGCCCAGCGTCAGGTACTGTCTATGATATCAATTCAAAATTTGAACTCCTAAATTTCTGCTTGTGCCTTACCTTCTCCCTTGTATGAAAACTAATTTCAGATGAATCTCCTTGCTCAAAGGATCATACGATCTCAAAACAATAATGGGCTCTGCATTGCTCTTGTCAGTACCTCTCTCCCTTTTGCCTTGTAACGCTGTACTTAATTAATTGCTATTTGATTATGTATCATTAGTCTGCACCTGAGCTTCATTATCCTTTGTTTCTTCCAATATTATTTGATCTATATTTACTCTTTGCAAAATGTAGAATAATGGCAACGCTTATAAAGAATTTTCTTTGGGGAATTTATTGAATTATCCTTCCATCAACATGGAGAAGGGCTTTGTCCGGCCCGTGTTAACATGTAATGTAAGTTCATCCTTCTCAAGCCTTCAAACTTTGTTCTAGTATAGATTTGGATAGGCATCATTTCCTCCACTGTTGTTTGCTTTGCTGTTTACATCTGATTGGATGTTTGCAACAACTACCAGTTTCAAATTGTAGTTGTAAAAACATGTTCCTTATGCAGAACAGATCCATTTATTTGCTTATATAATTGTGAAACCTGTTACGTGTCTCCTTGTTTCTCTTTCAGACTCGTATCTCTTACGCTAGGCAGAACTTTAGGGAAGATAGTGAGCCAAACCATCTTGAGGACAGCGAGATGACCCCAAGGTCCTGTCTTGATGAAGACAGTGAGTTGAAGCTACTCACCAGCAGGTGTGAGACAACCTCTGTGCAGTCGCTGCCCAGTTCGACTTCTTCAGTCTCAACTTAAAGCAGAAAGGCTTGCTTCAGCTCAGCTCTGACTTGAAGTCAAAGATGCAATGAAGATGTTAGAGGACTGCCGTGCGCACCATCATGCCTTAAATCTAGTGTTGATGCATCTATCGTTGACACAACTGAGGTCTACTCAGCTTCTTCAGTTGTTTGGGGGGCCCAACGTGGCCAGGCCTAGTGCCTTCTGAAGTGCTCTCAGTTTTGTATATTCTTTTGTCGGCGCGTTTATTTGCACTGGTGGCGAACTTTGATGCCCAGTGGATGTAATATGTGTGATAGCCGTGATAGCCTAGCGTAAGTTGCTTGCTTATTTATTTCCTTGTTGTCTTGTTTATTTGTTTGCTTGTAGTCATTGCAGTTCTTTTTCTGCGGTTTGCTAGTGGTTGCAATAACCTATTTTCTAAAACTAGGCCACAATAACCATGGGCTAATATTTACTGTAGTGACACTGGGCCTCCTACGGGTCGTAGAAACAGTGGGCCTTCTACGGGCCGTAGAAACAATGGGCCTTCTACGGGCCGTATCATCAATGGGCCTTATACGGGCAGTATGATCGATTGCCAAACATGGGCCAATAACAGGCCGCATTATGGCCGTAAACGAGCAAGAGTTGGAATCGTCTGTTCATGGGCCGACCATAACGGGCCATCGTTAATAGGCCGTATTTGATGACGCTATGAAAACGACCCAATGTATTAACAGACCACAAACGGGCCGACTGTAACCACGGGCTGAATTTGGCCCACAAGCAGAAAATGACAGTAACGGGCCGTAAGTAAGCGAATGCTGGAAATGAGCCCAAGAATAAATGGGCTCTGAGAAGGCCGAAAGATAACATGGGCCAGAAATGGCCCAACAGAATAACGGGCTGTTAATGGGTATAAAGTGATACACTGTTCATTACGGGCCAGTTTCACCACGGGCCGTTAATGGGTGTAAAGTGATACACTGTTCATTACGGGCCAGTTTCACCACGGGCCGTTAATAGGCCAAGAGTTACATAGGGCCTCATATGGGCCGAAAGACGTCATGGGCCATACATGGGCCAGAAGTGAAAATGGGCTGGAATCATATTGGGTGGCCCAGATGACGCTACTGGGCCTAATTCGGATAGGGCGTAACGGGCCTTGGGTTAGCGGGCTGTAAATGGGCTATATGCGAACAGGTCGTTAACAGGCTTTACATGGGCCGGCCCGCCACCTTTTGACCAAGCCAAACGGGCCAGCCTTTTCACAGGAATGGGCCTCTATTGGGCCGTGCCACGTGTCGACGTATCATAGGTGCCTTCTGTCCAATGAGTGGATGACATCTGTCCCAACTATGAGCCGACACGTGTTTCCTCCAGCCAATGATGATTTTACACGTGGAAAATCCCCATTGGTCGGGGCTGTTAACGGGTTATCGGATCCAAAACCGACCCGATAGCTTAACGGCGTTCCGTTACGGTGGATTCCACGTGTCGGTCACCCTTGATGAAAGCACTTCTGTGAAGCAGGATTTATCGTCATGGAAGTGGACACTTCCGTGATGATAATTTTGGTAATGTCATGGAACACTTCTACGACAGCACAGGTATGACTATCTTGATTCTGTCATAAAATCGTCATGGATGTACATGCATGATAGAAAATGCGACCTACTATTACAAACACGTATCATCACGGAAGTGTATTTTTTTGTAGTGCCGGGGGCTGCTGTCCGGACTGCTCAACACCACCAGTGGCGCCCTTGAAGTACCAGCCGGGGGCTGGCCGCCCGCCGAGGCCTTGGCCCTCTTCACCCTCTGGGCCAGCGTCTCCGCGTCCCTGCAAAGATGAAAATGAGTTAAGACAAGCGGCACAGATTGAGGAGACAGAGATGACGGGAAAGAGCAAGATACTTACTCGTCATCCACCTCCTCCTCTATTGTTTTCCTCTTCCTCCTTGGGCTGAGGGATCCGAAGTCGAAGGTGACCCCCGCGTCGGCATCTGCCGGGGGAGGGGAGGAGGGTGGAGTCTGCGCGCGCTTGGACGAAGAGGAAGTAGATGCTTTCTTCTTCGCCACCGCGGCCTTCACCACCTTCTTCACCGCCGCGGCCCTCGTCTGACGTGCGGACTCCTCTGGAGACTTTGGCCGCCGCGCGGCCTTGGCGGGCTGAACCGGCTCGCCAGAAGTAGCCCGCCGCAGGACTCGCCCTCTTCCCGTGACCGGAGGGTCAACAGCCTCAGCCTCCTCCTCCGGCGACTCGTCGGCGCATCTTCAACAAGAGGAGCCCCGATGCCGGCGCTGCTGGCCTCCCCAGCGGCCTCCGCCCACCTGGCGAGCTCCTCCTCCGCGGTCGTCGCGTCCTTGCCCTCCACACCACCGGCGCTGCCGGCCTCCTCGGCAAGCTTCGCCTCCATCGCCCTAGCGGCGATGTAGTCTAGCTCCGCCTGAGTGGTGTCCTGGACAAGCCGCGGCTCGGCGGTGACGTACCCCTCGTGCAAGGTGTCCAAGAACTCCTGCACTTGGATGTCCTCCGGCTCGACCCAGCTCGGGTCAAGGCCATGCGCGTCGAAGTCCGGCATCATGGCGATAATGTCGGTCCGGCGCGAGTTGTTGCTCAGCGGGACCACTCCCGCCGGCAACTTGAACAAGGGCCCCTTGGTGACCTTGCCGGCCTTCGCGGCGGCCCTCGCGGCCTTGCCGGTCCGCTCGACCTTGCCGTCGCGGTTCACGTCGAGCTGGAAGAGTCGCTGGCAGAAGTGGGCGTGCCCCATCACCGTGAAGTTATGATCGAGGCCGGGGCGAAGCCTCATGATGTCGGCGGCGTTCGTGAAGAGCCAGGCCAGCCTCCCCTTGTTGTGCAGTGAAGCGATTCTGCGGCGGATGAAATCCGCCCTGATCATCTCGAGGGTGAGCCCGGCCTCAGTAAGCCAAAGGATCCTGGTGGTGGCGATTGTAAGCTTCTCGTCGTTGGCGTCGACGTCGCTCCAGTCGCTCCTGCGGACCAGCGGCGCCTGGCGAACCCCACAGAACGCCAGCGGGTCCTTCTCTTCGGTCCAGCACCACCGGCCCCGTCATTCTTCCCACCTCTCCTTCATGGCGCCCTCCGGGTATGTCCCCTTGGACCGTGGGATCCAGGTGACGCAGCCGGACATGGCGCCCCCCGGTTGGATCCGAGGGGAGAAGTAGTGGCGGAAGAGCACCGTGTTGGGGTGCACCCCGGCGAAGCCTTCGCAGAGGTGCGCGAAAAGAGCCATGCACGCCATGGCATTTGGAGTAAAATCCAAAAGGTGGAAGCCGTAGGTGTGCATGACATCGTTGAAGAAATCAGAGAAGGGGGGACAGAGCCCGCAGGAGAAGTAGTCGACGAAGAAAGGATACCGATTTGATGCGGCCTCGGCGCAGTTGGCGGGGATGACGCATGTGGCTGGATGCCCCGTCTTCACCCCCACAGGGGTTTGAAGGCCTCCCAGAGCTCGAACACGTCGACGGTCGAGGGGAAGTAGGCGAGTTGCGTCCGCTGCGCCGCCAGCACACTCTCCGGCGGCTCCGACGCTCCGGCGTCCTTGGCCTTGCCCTTGGTGGATTTGGGCGCTATGGCGGCTAGGGGGCAAGAGACAGATGGCGACGGGGACACAGCGATGGCGAGCAAGAGCGAAGCTTAGGGAGGAAGCAGAAAGGGGCGGCGGCTCTGAGATTGGAAGAAGGCACGGAAGGGGTAAAGTGAGCAGCGTGCCCGCGGTTATTCCTTTTTACGGGGAAGGCACGGGCCGCCTCCTTCCCCATTAACTGCGATGTGATGCATGCGTGCCGGAGCC
>NC_057805.1:264712620-264742082 GCF_018294505.1 Triticum aestivum | reverse complement strand
TGGGGAAGCGCAGCAGACGAAAAATTACCGCGGTAAAATCCGCCCCTCCTGCCCGCGCACCGTTTTGGGCCTGGCCCAACAACGTGTCGCGCTTATGTGTGGCCCAGGCCCGGGGGCTCCTATCGGTGTACAAAAGTAGGGGTGCACCTTTGTACCCCTTTACCTGTGCACGGACAGTCAGAGCCGCGCCCACGGCCGCACCAAGCAGAGCATGGGAAGGAACCGGAGAGAAGCCGAAGCACAAGATGCCCAAGACAATGCCAAGGCCAAGAACACAAAGAAGCAGAGGGGCGGAGCAGGTTCCCCCAGCAAGATCCTTGCCGGGGGCAGCCCCGGCAAGACCCTTGCCGGGGCGGCACGCCCAAACACCAACAGAGCGAGCCACCCTTGAGCCCACAGTTTCCAAACCAACCGACTACGGTTGGACCAGGGCTCGGGAGGCACCTCTATGGTGGCATGCAAATCTTTGTCAAGACCATAGATATATGAGATCAGAGGAGGACCAGAAGACGGCGACCCTCGGCGGGATCCTTGCCGAGGAAAACCATAAGACCCCCGGCTAGATCCTTGCCGGGGACGACTGCGCGCCACGGCAAGACCCTCGCCGGGCCCCCGGCAAGGCCCTTGCCGAAGACATCAGCAGGGCCACTGCCAGGCCCGCATCAACCGAGTCTCCACCGCTGCTTCGCATGCAGCTGCCAGCCCAACCAGCTAGGCAGGCACCTGCGTGGCAACATGCAGCTTCCAGGACAACTCAGCAGGCGCCTGCGTGGCGGTATGAGGACCTTCGTGAAGGCCCTACCGCCGCGCCACCTCAGCTGCCTGCCTGCCTACATTGCGCCACATACACCGCTAGCCAGGGCGCGTGTCAAAGCGAGGAGGAGCAGCGACGGACGGAACGGGCCTCGTTCCCGTCCCCAATAAAGCAAGGGGACACCTAAGCTGCGCATTAAATGCACTTTGTCCTGTAATACGGGCGATTAGCTCGTAGCACTATACGCCTTTCCACCTCCTGTGTGCCACTGTGGCAGCCCCTTTCAACTATAAAAGGAGGCCCTTGGCATACTGGAGGAGGATTCGGCTCTTTGGAACTACATAGCCACCGTAGCTAGTCTAAGGGCTCAAGAACACTCAATACATCCACCAAAGCAGGACTAGGGTTTTACGCATTCTCGCGGCCCGAACCTGGGTAAACGATCCTTGTGCTGACTGCTAATCCTGCTCTTCTCACAACCTTGCGCCCCGGCAACCGTAGTAGGGATTCTTGTGATCCCATAGGTGTCGTTTCCCACCGACACCTCCGGTTTATATAGACACCGGAGGGGACTAGGATTGTACAAAGTCAGTTACAGAGAAAGGAATCTTCATATTTGGTCGCCAAGCTTGCCTTCCACGCCAAGGAGAGTCCCATCCGGACACGGGAGAAAGTCTTCGGTCTTGTATCTTCACAGCCCATTAGTCCGGCCCATGTCCAACAGGCCGGACGCCCGAGGACCCCTTAGTCCAGGACTCCCTCACCAGCTAACTGCTGTCACTGCCGAACTAGAGAAATCCAAGAAGGCACCGGCTGGTAATGTCAACTACTGTTCGAAAAATACGATTCTGTGCTCAGCGTGTTTTAACATAAGCACCATTGTATTTACAGCGACAGGATCGTCGGATCAGCTGGAAGAGAAACTAAGGGCTGCGCAGGCGGATAAACAGCATGCCGAAAGGCAAGAAGCCACTGGCCAACGTATACTAACACGGACCAGGGATGAGAAGAACAAGCTTCGGGATGCCTATACCAAGCAAGCGAAGAGCTGAAGGACATCCGAGCCCAACTGGCGGATGCCTTGAAAGAGAACAGAAAGCTGAAAGGCGGCATATTCAGTATGTTTTTTAACCTCACTTTCGTACAATCCCCTAATGGGAAGTTTAACAAGTTTGTTTCTGTAGGTGTGCTGACTGGCGGCCCGAAGTAGGGTGTCCGGATTTCAAGGCGATCTGCTACAAGAGCTGTCCAAAGTGCATGAGCGAGCCTGGAAGGCAATGAGGAACATTATGAAAGCTTTATGGCCAGCCGATTCTCCTCCAGGAATTATGGAGGAGCTTGTGAATTTATTCAGGGGAGCTCATCGCCGCTTTGGGCTATGGAAGATATTAGCTTGCCGAGAAGGCACACGAGAGGCCTGGGCCATGGTGAAAATGCGGTACACCGGACTTGATCCGAATCATATGGCCCGGGTCGGGGCTCGGGGACCAAATGGACAGGAAATCCCTGTTAGTTTGGTGTATGACCAAATAAAGATAGCCGCCAAGTTTTCACAACAGGATTGTAAATTAGACAACCTATTAGATGGTCTAGAGGAGGAAGAAGTTTTCGAGTCCAAGTAGTAATGTACTTTCATCGGCAAACATATCTCCAGCCGAATTATAAAACGATTGTCATGGCAGACTGTCCGCTTTAACCTCCGAAACCCAAGGTTTGGAGTGTTTCCGAATACTGCACAGTCGGTAAACACCGAAGTATGTTCGGAAACCAGGCGGTCTGGTCACAGTTGCTTGAACAGACAAGTTGTATTCGGGGAGTTATGTTATATTACATTTGATCATAAGAAACATCTTCCAGAGAGAATAGTTCCATTAAGGGTTCCTCTCCCTGGGCCAGCATGCCTTTTTGTTCATGCCCAAGATGTGATGCTAAAAATCACAGTACACGTTATATTTTGGGGGCTTGTATTGCAACGGAGGCAGTTCATCTTTTGTCCGCCGACCTATTATTCCCTTAAGAACGCTAGCTTTCGGCTTCACCCATCTGAGGTACACGTCCGGATAATCCGGCTGTAACAATCGCAGAGGTGCTCCCTTTATGCCCTAGCTGAACAAGCGGGAACTTAGGGCATAAGCACAGGAGCCAGGCAACCCATCTTGGCAAAAACTTAAGTCATAAAGGTGCATATGAAGGAAAGACATATATGAGAAGACGACACATGTATACGGTGAGCTTGATGCTCGAAAACGAATGCTAATAATAAGCTTCTGTGAAAAGAAGCCCCCAGTTATAGTGGGGTGTGTACATTTAAAGATGTATTCCCCGCAAGTGTGTGGCTTACCTGAACACATGCTAGAAATCGTAAAACAAATGAAAAGAAGAAAGAGAAAAAAGAGAAAAAAGTAACGAACAATGTGTCCGGACTTAGGCGTAGAATCTTCGGAGTCTGGCAGCGTTCCATGGGTTCGGCTCTAAGCGATTGTCCGATGCATTATGAAGGGGATAGGCTCCTCCAGTGAGAACTTCATCTATAATGAAGGGACCCTCCCATTTGGGCTTTAGCTCGTCCTTTTTCTTCTCTGGTAGGCGTAGAACGAGTTCACCAACATTAGAAGTCTTGGCCCGCACTTCTCTGCTTTGGTATCTTCGAGCTTGTTGTTGGTAGAATGCGGAACGAGCTTTTGTGACATCGCGCTCCTCCTCCAGGCTATCTAAGTCATCTTGTCGATCGAGTTTGGCCTCTCTCTATTCGTACATGTGCACTCAAGGTGAGTCATGAATAATATCGCAGAGCAAGACGGCCTCTGCGTCGTACACCATGACGAATGGTGTGTATCCGGTCGTGCGATTGGGTGTGGTCCGCAGCCCCCAGAGTACGGAGTCGAGCTCCTCAACCCAGTGTTTATCTGACTCTTTTAGGGATCGCACTAGTCTGGGTTTAATGCCGCTCATTATCAGGCCATTGGCCCGCTCGACTTGACCGTTTGTTTGAGGGTGATATACGGAGGCGTAATCGAGCTTGATGCCCAGATTAGCACACCAAATTTTACCTCGTCGACTGTAAAGTTAGAGCTGTTGTCGGTGATGATGTTGTGTGGGACACCATAACGATGTACGACACCGGGTATGAAATCTATCACCGGTCCAACTTCAGCCGTTCTAACTGGTTTGGCTTCTATCCACTTAGTGAATTTATCTACCATGACCAATAGGTACTTCTTCTTATGGCTTCCCCCTTTAAGGGGTCCGACCATGTCAAGCCCCCAAACCGCAAAAGGCCAAGTAATGGGGATTGTTCGTAGGGCGGTAGGCGGCATGTGGCTTTGATTGGAGAAAAGCTGGCATCCTACACAATGTTGGACGAGGTCTTGTGCATCTGCTCGGGCCGTAGGCCAGAAGAAACCAGTACGGAGGGCCTTGCTTACAAGGGCCTGAGCTACGGCGTGATGGCCGCCAAGACCAGCATGGATTTTGGCCAAGAGGTCCCACCCCTCTTCTTCGGAGATACATCTTTGAAGGACTCCGGTAGTACTTTTCTTGTAGAGTTCTCCTTCATGAACCTTATAGGCTTTTGAACGTCGAATGATACAACGAGCCTCATTCTGGTCTTCAAGGAGCTCCCGCCTATTAAGGTAGGCCAGGAAGGGTTCGGTCCATGGGGCGATTACTGCCATAATTACATGGGCGGAAGGAGTTGCTTCTGTGTCTGAGCCCCCCGATGATATCTGAATCGTGTTCGGCATCTGGGGATATGATCGGCACTGGACTGGTGGTTCCGCTCTCATCCTGCCATACTACGGATGGCTTGAAAAGCCGCTCCACAAAGGTGTTAGGCGGAACGGGGTCGCGTTTAGCGCCCATTCGAGCAAGGATGTGTGCTGCTTGGTTATTATCTCGGGCCACGTGATGGAACTCAAGCCCCTCGAACTGAGCCGATATTTTGAGCACGGCATTGTAGTAAGCTGCCATCTCTGGATCTTTTGCATCAAATTCTTCGTTTATTTGGGATATTGCAAGATTTGAATCCCCTCGCACCACGAGACGTTGTATGCCCATAGAAACAACGATCCGGAGACCATGCAGTAGGGCCTCATATTCGGCCGCGTTATTGGAGTCTGTGTACATGATTTGGAGTACGTAACGGATTGTGTCCCCTGTGATGAGGACATGACTACATTGGATACGACCAAAAATATTGCATACATGCATATTTGTCAGGTGATTTCTAGTGCAAACTATTCAATAATCTATTTATGTTATCCAGAACAAAAATACTTCACACACTTTTGTGTTTTGTCTAATTGCAGGTGTATGGGACATTTGTACAATCCACATATGAAGATAAGGCAAAAGGAGAAGTTTAGGTTCTATTCAAAAAGTCCTCTCACGTCACTTTTGGGCCAAGAGAAGATAGAGTCCAAGTCTCTCACGTTCTGGATTCAGATTCGGACTGCACAGACATACCTGACTCAAAACGCCAGCAACTTTTTCATACGGACTCCAAATTGGGTGATTCTTTTTTTGTTGGAAACTAGATTTCGTGCTCTTTCCAACCCAATTGGATTCACCTTTAAATTCGTCCGGAGCATTGAGTTATGGTCGAAACAATCTGACGTTGCACCAGAATCCGAGTCAAACTACAAGTCCAAAGGTGTTGCATCACCTCCACTTGGGCCCATGAGCCTTGTACGACCCAGGGTTGGTTTTAGGCTGCCTTGGGACGTCCTCCCACCTCCTTGGCCGCCATCCCTTGCTCCTATATAAGTAGATCCATCTAGTAGCTTTTTCCTTGGGAATTTGTTTAGTTAAAAGTTAGCCATTGCAATTTCGTGTACTTCATTTGTGTCCAACGACCAGACCAAGACCGCTTATGGAATCCCACCACTATCAATACTTCATATATGTTCGCAATATTCAGATTGCATTATCATATTCTTGCTCGTTCTTCGATTGCTTGCAGGAATAGACCTTCGTGGTCAGGCTGATCGTGCTTCCGGCATCGTCAGTAACCTCAGGAGATTGGTTTAGCGATTGCTAAGGCGCAACGTCATGCACGTTTGTAGTCGGATCGTCAAAGTCGACTCCACCAAATCGATAGTTATCATCTCATCGAAAGATTGGGACACCCTCGCCTCTATCAAGTGGTATCAGTTTTCAGGTTGCTCGGTGAGAATTTCCAGTTTCCCCTAGATTAGATTTATTTTCTTACCTATTGTCCAAGAAAAAGCCACAAAAAAGTTAGATCTATTCATCCTTTTGTCCAAGCCAGTCTGAGCCTTTGCAATTTTCTATTCATTGTTTGCATTATTGAATTATCGGTTGCATCGTCGTGTCGAGTTGCTGGTCTTAGGGTCTAGTTCGTTTAGAGTTTCGAGTTCTGTTCACATTAGTCACGTCGCCGCTGCATCGTTATCCCTTCTGCTGTCCACCACACCATCCATCAAATTCCACCATGTGCTACCCATAGTTCATTGTCACAATCATAGTTGAGGTCGTTCACATCTTCGCTTGATCCAATCTGCATCTTATCTAGTTTGTCTTGGAAAGAGGGAGAGAAAAAAAAAGACAGAGAAAAAAAAAGAAAAAGAATTCAGAAAAAAAAAGAGAAAGAAAAAAGTGTGAGGAAAAAAAAAGAGAAGAAAAAAAACAAAATTCGGATCTATCTAGACTCAATCTCGTAGTTGAATTCGGATTGGAATCTGTTTTGTGCACTGTTTAGTAAAACAGGCATACCTTCCTCATACGAAGTCCGTTTTGACTCCGCGAGTACTCAAATGAAAGCTAGCGACGAGCCGCATCTAAATAGTTGCAGAGACTAGTTCAATATTTGCACCTCAAAATCGTCTTCTAAATAGGTCTTTTTGCCCTCCGAAGTTCGCGGACACAGCTTATTCCAGTTTTTCAAGCCAGTTTCAGAATTCTTTCACTCCTCATATCAACTCGGAATTGAGTGATTCTTTTTGCATTGGAAAGCTTGAGTTAGTAGCATTCTTTGAAAAAAATTATCAGAAAATTGGCACAAACTTTTCAAGAGGAAAGTTGGAGAGAGTTGTTGTATATCCTGCTTGGCAGTTGTTTTTCATCATTATCTTTACTGCCGTTGTGATCTTCACTTATATCTTGTTGTCCAGAGCTACTTAGTATCCTTCATTGATGCTAGTTGTGCTACGCCGTGACCTCATTAGTGTTCTAGGCTCGCGTCTCTAGTCCGGTCTAGCCTAGGACCAGCACAGTACCGTCGTTGAGCGTTTATTCAACATTGCATCTCTGAATTGATTATTGCTAATATTTTGCTACCATATATAGCCAACCCAGCTCCACATATTTCTACACCGTGTATACGTACGTTCCCCTGGCAATCGCTTTACTCAATCTTTGGAGTTATTTGACACCGCTGGTTGCCTGTCACCACCTGCTGCTTGGTAAGAACTTGTAAGATATTGATATTTGCTTTACTGTGAGCGCTTTACCACCACATCCTAGTAGTTCATAGGAACATTATTCTTGAATTTTGTTTCTTGTTTCTACTAATCATGACAGGATCTAGAGTCAATTCATGGGGTTTGTCGATCGTGGGAGATGGGCCATCACCTATGCAAATACCACAACCGTCACGAGAGGTGCACAAACATCCAAATGCACATGATCAGGTTAATGTTTCTATACCACCATTTAATGGCCGTTTTAGACCTGCTTTATATATTGAATGGGAGTTTGACCTAAATAATATATTTGCTTCCAATAATTTTGATGTACGTAAAAAAGTTAAGGTTGCGGTTGGTTCTTTCACTGGTTATGCTGTAGTTTGGTGGAGTGAATATTGTCGGTTACACCCTAATGATATACCTACTACTTGGGATGATTTGAAACTTGCCATGCGACATACATTCGTTCCCGCTTATTATACTCGTGACATGATTACAAAGTTGCAACATTTAAAACAAGGTAGTGACACCGTAACGAAATATTATGATACTTTACAAACTACCTTGCTGCATTCCTCTTTAGAAGAAAGTGAAGAAGATTTTATGGATAGATTTTGGGGAGGATTAAATCGTGACATTCAGGAGATACTAATACATGAAGAGTGTTATCCTATGGACCATTTGTTTCATCTTGCTTGCAAAGCTGAACAGGAAATAAAATGACGTGTTGCGCACAAGGAGAACAAGCGCGAGATGCACATTCCAAGAGTTGATACGGTTGTCCCTTCAACTACTAAGCATACTATGACAACCACATCCGTTGTTGTGAGGACTACATCACCTCCACCATGTGACACATCATCACCGAGAGTGCCTACCTCATCTGTGTCGGGTGGTTGGTGCGATATATGCCAAAGGATGGCTTATCATTGTGGGAGCCAATAGAACGTCGCCGGTGCCTGGAAACGGGATGAGGCGAAGACATGCACGCCGGCGAATCTTACCCAGGTTCGGGGCTCTCCGAGGAGATAACACCCCTAGTCCTGCTCTGCGGGGTCTCCGCATAATCACTAGCTCGACAAAGAGTAGCTACAAGCGCTCCTAGAGCTGTTGGGACCAAGGGAGAAGAAGAACAAGACTAGCTCTTACTTCTCTCTATCTATGGTGTGTGTGCGTGTGCTATCTTGGATGCCAACCCTTTGCATGGGTGCTCCGGGGGGTTTATATAGGCCTACCCCCCGGGGGTACAATGGTAATCCGGCTGGGATCTGGTCCCAGCCGTCAGTGCCTAGGCTCGCCGGCTTCTCCGCCGGCTACTGGGTCCCGCCGGCTGGTGGGTCCCGCCGGCTGCCGGCTACTCGGTCGACAGGCCGGCCCCATCGCCTAGGGTCTTGTCGGCGGCTGCTTACTGTAGCCGCGCCTCTGATGATGAGGGCTTTGTCGAGGTGAGCATGGCTACAGTGGGCCGCCTCGGGGGCTATTACTGTAGCCTCACCTCGTCTTGTCTCCTTAATGGGGCTCCTGCTTCGAGGAAGGGAGTAGCCGGCTTCCGGAGGCCGGCTATGCTCCCGGCCGACTAGGGAAAGCCGGGCCGCCTTCACGCCTCTCTCTGGCTGAAGGGGCCCGCAGTCCTTGAGCCGCACAGGCGGGGGTCGTGGATGACGTCGTAGCTGGCGTGGCTATAGTGCCGGGCCGCACGGGAGACATCCCTCCCGTACGGCCCCCTGTAGCCACGCCCGCCTCGGGCTTCGGGGGTCGTGGGCCGCACTGTGGCCATGCCCCATCAGGTCGCCGTTATGTAGGAGTGGTTGTGGTCTTGGCCGGCTTCTAGGAGTCGGCGTCTTTCTTGGCCGGCTTCTTGGAGTCGGTGAGGCTGGGTCGCCTTCCGGGAGTCGGCTTTAATGGTAGTCGGCCCGGGAAGGCGGCCCAAATGCTTGGAGTGCTTGAAGGCCCAAAGGCCTGATAAATTTTCTGAAGAGCCAGGGGTAGCCGGCTTAGCTACCCGTGGCCACTTACTCCGACAGTAGTCCCCGAAGCTGATCGGGCTTCGAGGGGGAGTAGGGTCCGAGAAGCTCGATCAGCTTCCCATCGCGACAAGCCGGCAGCTGGGAGCCGTCCTTGGTCAGGCATGTCGCCTGAGCCGAAATCTTCCGGATTCGGAGGGCGGGAATCCGCTGGCATGCGCGCCGGGCCGCGGGCCGACGGCGCGCCACGTAGCCGGAAAGCCTGCCAGTCCACGCGCGAGACGGGACGTTGCCGCAGAGAGGGGGCCCGCCACGTCCGCGCCCCGGCCCAGGCGCGGATCTTTTGTATCCCGAAACCGCCCGCACGTTCCGTGCGGCAGTTTCGGCTCGCACTTATGCGTAGTAAACGCGAGACGTGGGGGGAGTGGGCGCAGTTAATCCCACGTCTCCCCCCCACGTCCGGCCTCTTCGGCCGCGTGAGGCTATAAGTAGGGGGAGGTGGAGGGCGGCAGACCCTCGCACGCTCCTCCTACTTCCTTCGTCTTCTCGCCTTGCTCGTTCTCGCAACAGCGCCTCGCCGCCGCGCTCTTCCTCCGCACGCTCCTCCGCCGCCGTGCTAGCTTCCGCCATGCCTCCCCACGTAGAGCAGCGCGGCGGGGATTGGGATGGCTCCATCGTCCACAACGACCACATCGACTTCCTCCGCGACACACGGCGTCTTCCCAGTGCGGACAAAGTGGAGGTCCGCCTCGCGCCGGAGAAAGAAATCAGGCCGGCGTCGCGGGATGGCGAGCGGGTGGTCTTCCGCTCGCACTTCCTGCGCGGCTTCGGCTTGCCAGTGAGCGCCTTCTTCCGCACCTGGCTGGACTTCTATCAGCTCCAGCCGCACCACCTCACCCCCAACGCGGTGGTGCTGCTGTCGGCCTTCGTCACCCTGTGCGAGGGCTATCTCGGCGTCCTCCCCACCCTGGAGCTCTGGGGGGAGTTCTTCCAGTCGAAGCTGGGTACGCGCAGCCAGGGCGTGCCGGCCCACACTGGCGCCTTCATCGCGTCGCGGAGATCGGGCGCCGACAACCCCTTCCCCGTCATCACGCTGATCCAATCGGTGAAGAAGTGGCAGAAATCATACTTCTACGTGCGGAACATCGCTCCACGGGGCGACTACGTCAACCTGCCGGCTTACGTAGCCGGCCCGCCGGCGGGGAGGCTGCCCCAGTGGTCCTTCCGGGCGGTGACGGTGTCGCAGGGAGGAAACGCCGCCATCGCCCGCCTGCGGGTGATGGTCCAGACGGAGGGCCTGACGGGGCCCGACCTCCTGGCCGCGTTCGTCACACGCCGGGTCCTTCCGCTCCAGAGCCGGCCTCATCTGATCTGTCAGATGAGCGGCCAACTCGACCCGAGCCGGATGTGCACCATGGAGATGCCGCGGGCCGACGCGGCCGACATGGTGAACTACCTCGCCAACTGCCAGCTTCCCGACGACTGGCAATTCGGCAAGGAGCCATACAGCCGCGCCAATCCTCCGCCTACGGTACACTCCCCTTCTCTTTTTCTCTTTGTGGCCGAGTTCCTCCGGGCCGACTCTGACTCAGTTGGTTCGCTCTTTCGACAGAGTCCTCTGCTTCGGCCGGCCAGCGGGGCGTACGTGGAGCGCCGCTTCGTCCCTGACCGGACCGAGCACGACCAGGAGGACCCCGATCTGGGGGCGGTCCACATGGAGGAAGCCGCCGAGCCGGCTGGTGGCCAAGCCGGCGGCGAAGCAGGCGGCGCCGGGCTCTCCGCGACCTTCGATGATTGGCCGGACGAGGACGAAGCCGAAGTCGTCCCGCCCCGCCAGCCGGCCTCCGGACGCGGCGCGGGCTCCCCCGGCGCGCAGCCTGCTCGGGGTAGAGGCCAGAAACGTCGCGCCACCCAGGGCATGTTCGGTAGCCGGACGAAGAAGCCGAGGGGTGGGGCGGCGGCCACCAGGCGGGAAGAAGCGGCCGCGAAGGCGGCTCGCTTCCGCAAAGTGGTGAAGCAGCCGCAGGCTGTGTCAGCGTAAGCTTTCTTTCTTTCTGTGTATTCTCCTTCTTTCTTTTCTTGGGTGGTCTTCTGAACCTTTGTCTTCTTTTCTTTGATCAGAGCTCCACTGTCACTCGAGCGGGCGGCCGCCGGCTCCGTTGTCGAGTCGCCGGGGGGCTCTGGGAGCACCGCCCGCCGCGTGGATCCCCGCGCCGCCCTGCTGGAGGCGACGGAAAGGAACGCGCGGGAGGCGCGGGAGGAGCGGGAAGCGCGGGAGGCGGAGGCACGGAAGGCAGCCGCCGCCCAGGCAGCTCGGGACGAGGAGGCGGCGAAGGCGCTCGCCGAGGCCGCAGCCAAGGCCCAGGCAGAGGCCGAGGCCGAAGCGGCGGCAGGGGAGGCCTTGATGGTCACCCCCCTGCGCGCCATGGCGCCCGGGGACGCGGATCCCTCGCCAGGGGGAGCCAGCGGTTCTCAGCCGGGTCTGGGCGGGAGCGGTGATGATGTCATCTTCGTGAGGGAGGCGCCGGGGCCGACTCCTCCGACCAGGGCGGCCCAAGGCGGTCAGACCGAGCCTGCGCCCGTACAGTCGGCGGAAGGCGAGCCGGCCGCGGGAGCTGCGGTGGCGGTCCGGGTTCCGCCAAGCCGGCGCGCAGGGAAGGCCGCGTCGGAGCCGCAGAAGGCGGCGTCAGAGCCACGGCCGGCCGTGGGCTCCAGCTCGTCGGCCCAAGACGCGGAGGCGGCCAGCGCTACCTCCGGGTGGACGCCAGGCGGAGGGTCGGCCGTAGTGAACATCGCCGCGCAAGACGTCCGGACCCGGCTCCAGGGCCAAGCCGCGGCGCTGCGGCAGTTCACCGACGAGTTCCTCGCCACGCGGGCTGCCATCCGGGTTAGTATTCTCATTTTCTTCTTGATTTCTCTCGTGGGGGCGCGTCAGCGCACCCACTGGGTGTAGTCTCCGAGATTCGGGCCGACTGCTGAGCAGTCGGCTCGGATCTTCCTTGATGATTTCTCGTCGTTGCTTTCGTTCTCACGTCGATCTTCTGTCCATCTTGCAGGATTATCACAACCTCCGAGCGGCCGCCTTCAACTCCCAGGCTCGGGAGCTGACGCAGAAGACCGCCGATCTCACTGAAAGCCGAGGTATGTGACTTGATCTCTATCTCATGTGGGGGCGCGTCAGCGCACCCACTGGGTGTAGTCCCCGAGATTCGGGCCGACTGCTGAGCAGTCGGCTCGAATCTTCCTTGATGTTTTCTCATCGTTCTTCTTGTTCTTCTATCTCTGCAGCGGCCAACGCCAGTCTGAGGGCACAGCTAGGGGAGTCCCAGACTGCTCTTCGTGCCAAGGACGCGGAGCTTGCCGCCTTGGTGCAGGAGCGCGATCGCCTGGTCAAGAAGCTGGCCGACCAGGAGGAAAGCCACAAGGCGGCGCTGAAGGCCGCGCAGGACCGCGAAGCCGCCCTCCAGGCCGAGTTCGAGACGGAGGCGGTCGCCTGGAACGACGCCAGGCAGACTCTGGTCTCCGGCTATGGCCAGATTGAGGATCTGGTTGACGGTAAGTCGTCTACCCCTTCGTCCTTTCTTGCCATCAGTCATTTTGACTTGTGTTTCTGACTTGGGGTTCTTCTTTTCTTTTCTGCGCAAAGTACTTCCCCGGCTATTCCACTGCCGCCAACTAGGCCATCGAAGCTCGTCGCCAGGAGAAGAGGCGAGCCGGCTTCGAGATTTCGCCGACTGCCGGCCGCTCGCTGGAGGAGCAGCTCCTGGCGATCCAGGCTCGTATCCAGCCGGCTCACAGGCTGCTCCGCCGGCTTCAGCGTGCCGGGTCGCAGGTCTTGGCCGCCCTCTGGCCCGGCCAAGCGATCCCGCGCACTCCCAGCCGGACCGCCGACTGGCTGGAGGTGGTCGTCGGGCGCTTCGAGGCTTGGAAGGCGTCAGCGGCTTGCTCCGGCGCCGGGCGGGCGCTGGAGTTCGTCAAGGCCTGGTACCCAGGCCTGAATCTGGACCAGCTGGCCACCTGGCGGCAGCAAGCCGACGCAGAGCTGGAGCCGGCCCGGCCGGCCATCATTCGGCGAGCTTCGGCGATCGCCGACTACACCGACACCAACGTCTTCGCCCCCGAGGTGGACGACAATGGATTCGCCCAGCCGGAAGATTGGTTCGGGCTGGACCCGGCGCACGGCAAGGACTCGGCGGAGGAGATCGACTCCAGCGACGAGGGCGAAGAGGAGGAGGAGGAGGGTGAAGACGTCGAGCCGGCTGGTGGAGCAGCCGGCCAGCCTGACCGCGCCTCCAGCACTACGCTGCGTGCGAGTGCGTCTCCTGTTGCGGGAGGCGGTCAAGCCGGGACCAGCTAGGCGGCCACTCCTTCAGCCGGCGAGCTGCCTTCACCGACCAACTCGGCCTTCGCGCCTTTGTCTTCTTTCTTTTGTTTCCTGTCTTGTTACTCTTGAACAATGTTTTTGGTTAAGTCTGCGCAGTTCCACCCACCGGGTGTATTGAAACTCAAGTCTGTTGCCGCCTATCGGGGGCTTTTATGTATATAAGTTATGCAATCGGTCTTTCCTTATACTTTTGCTTTTTGTCCTTCTGCTTTGTTCCTTTGCCGCCCTCCCTTGGTTGCCGTCTCCCTAGTCAAACAGTTGCTCTGCAATCTGTAGCCGGGGAGTGCCGGGCCGATTGGGGAGGGGGAAGTACTTTTAGCTCGGTCGGACTTAAGCTAAGTTTTTAGGAATCCGGCCAGCCGGCTGCTGTGACAGACGGCAGGCATATATGGAGGCCGTCTTTTTGCTATATAGGTTAGTTGTTCCTTAGCCGTTTTCGTGTGGGCGTCCTTTCTGTCTTCTCTCTTGCTAGTCGGACAGTCAGTTCTTTGAGCTGCGACTTTCAACAAGAGAGGACTGGGGAGCCGGCGCACTACTTTGCTGACTTCAGGAAGAACTTGTAATATAGCTTAAGGCGGCCAGTCCCCGGGCCGACTAGTCGGACCCGGTGCCGGACAAGAATTCAAAATGTAATAAGACATTCATGGATATGACACTCGTCATCCATAGATAAATAAAAGGCAGTCCCCGAGTACTGTTCGGGGGGCCTGTTGGTTTGTAACTTAATACAAAAAGGGGTAACGTGATACCTACTGCTTTTCAGCTGTAAAATCGTCTTAGGAGGTTTGCGTTCCATGGTCGCTCCGACTCCTTGCCGGAGTCGTCTCTCTTGCGTGCTCTTGGCTTTTGCGCGTCGATCAAGTAGTAGGAGTCGTTGCCGAGTGCCTTGCTGACGACGAAGGGGCCTTCCCAAGGGGCCGAGAGCTTGTGCTGGCCGGTTGTTCGCTGGATCAGCCGGAGCACAAGGTCGCCTTCTTGGAAGGATCTTGGCTTGACCTTGCGGTTGTAGTAGCGGCGCAGGCCTTGCTGGTAGATGGCGGACCGGCTGAGGGCTAACAGCCGGCCTTCTTCCAGTAGGTCGACGCCGTCTTCTCTTGCTTCTTTGGCTTCCTCCTCCGTGTACATGGTGATCCGAGGCGAGTCGAACTCGATGTCTGTTGGGATGACAGCCTCGGCACCGTACACGAGGAAGAATGGAGTGAAGCCGGTTGACTTGTTGGGTGTAGTGCGCAGACTCCAGAGGACAGCCGGCAGCTCTTCGAGCCAGCAGCCGGCCGATCGCTCCAGTGGTACAACCAGTCGGGGCTTGATGCCGGAGAGGATAAGTCCATTTGCTCGCTCGACCTGGCCGTTTGACTGCGGGTGGGCAACGGACGCTAAGTCCAGTCGGATGCCCTGTGTCGCGCAGAAACGTGCCAGTGCGCCTTTGGCGAAGTTCGTGCCGTTGTCGGTGATGATGCTGTGCGGCACGCCGTACCGAGTAGTGATGTCGGTGATGAATGTCACGGCAGTCGGCCCGTTCAGCTTCTTGATGGGCTTGGCTTCGATCCACTTTGTGAACTTGTCCACCGCAACGAGCGGGTGTGTCATGCCACCGCGGGCCGTCTTGAAAGGGCCTACCATGTCCAGTCCCCAGACGGCGAAAGGCCAGGTGAGGGGAATGGTCTTGAGGGCAGAAGCCGGCAGGTGTTGTTTGGAACTGAAGACTTGACATCCTCTGCAGGTCTTGACTATTTCTTTAGCATCCTCCAAGGCAGTCGGCCAGAAGAACCCATGGCGGAAAGCCTTGGCCACGAGGGATCTTGAGGCGGCGTGGTGGCCGCATTCGCCTTGGTGGATGTCTTTGAGGATTGCCACTCCTTTTTCTGGCTCGACGCAACGCTGGAAGACTCCAGTAACGCTGCGCTTCACCAGCTCCCTGTTGATTATTGTGTATGCTGCGGCTCGTCGTTGCACTAGTCTTGCTGCGATCTCATCAGTCGGCAGCTCTCTGCTGACTAGGAACTTGAGGATGGGCTGGGCCCATGAGGGAGCTGTGACTTCTTCTGCTGTTATCGTGGCCACCATGACTCGGGTGGGTGGGTTGGGTGTTGCGTTGGGGTCGACCACCACTTCTTGCGTCGTTGCAGTCCCCGGGCCGACTGCTGCAGTCCCCGGGCCGGGCTCTGAGGTCCCTGGGCCGGGTGCGACTACGTCGGTTCCCGGGGCAGTCGTCGAAGTCCCCGTGCCGCCTGCGGGATTTCTTGAGCCGGATCCGGCTGTTTCTGGCACAGGCGGTACGAAGATGGAATCCGACTCTGGAGACGGCTTGATGGACGGCTTGAGGAGGCGCTGGAGGGAGACGCCAGTCGGTATGGCTTGTCGGGTGGAGCCGATCCGTGCTAGGGCATCTGCTTGGTCGTTGTCGGCCCTTGGCACATGAAGGAACTCGCACCCTTCGAAGTGTCCGCTCATCTGCTGGACGAGGAAGCGGTAGCTCGCCATGTTCGCGTCCTTGGCGTCCCAATCGCCAGATGATTGCTGGACCACTAAGTCGGAGTCGCCGTAGCACAGGATCCGGCGTATGCCGAGCTCTTTGGCTAGCCGGAGCCCATGTACGAGCGCCTCGTACTCGGCCACGTTGTTGGAGGCGGCGAAGTGGATCTGCAGCGTGTACTTGAGCTTGTCGCCTTTGGGAGAGGTGAGGACGATGCCGGCTCCCAAGCCGGTGCGCATCTTTGACCCGTCAAAGTGCATCCGCCAATGGGTGGAGTCGGGAGCCGGCGGTAGGTACTGGGTCTCGGCCCAGTCGACGAGGAAATCGGCCAATGCTTGCGACTTGATGGCGGTGCGGGGTTGATAGAAGATCGTGTAGGGCGCCAAGGCAATGGCCCATTTGGCCACCCGGCCAGATGCATCCCGGCTGCCTATGATCTCGGCGAGCGGGGCAGTGCACACGACCGTGATGGGGTGCTCTTGGAAGTAGGGCTTCAATTTCTTGGCAGCGAAGTACACCCCATAGCACATCTTCTGGTAGTGCGGGTAGTTTTGCTTTGAGCTGGATAGTACTTCGCTGAGATAGTAGACCGGCCTCTGGACCAGCTGGGCTCGGCCTTCCTCCGGGCGCTGGACCACAACAACAGTGCTGACGACTCGGCTTGTCGCGGCAATGTAGAGGAGCATGGGCTCCTTCTCAGTTGGCGCGGTCAGGATAGGCGGAGTGGTCAACATTTTCTTCAACTCATGGAAGGCTTGGTCGGCTTGATCATTCCACTCAAAGTGAGTGGACTTCTTCATGAGTCGGTACAGGGGGAGAGCCTTCTCTCCTAGTCGGCTGATAAAACGGTTCAGGGAGGCTAAGCAGCCAGTGAACTTCTGCACATCTCGCAGCTTGGTGGGTATCTCCATCCTCTCGATGGCCTTGATCTTGACAGGATTGCACTCAATGCCGCGTTCGGAGACCAGGAAGCCGAGCAGCTGGCCGGTTGGCACTCCGAACACGCACTTCTCGGGGTTGAGCTTGATCTGGAATCGGCGCAAGTTGGCAAATGTTTCCTTCAGGTCTTCCAGCAAGGTACCGCGCTTCTCTGTCTTCACCACAATGTCGTCTACGTAGACGTGGGCATTTCTGCCGAGTTGTTTCAAGAGACATTTCTGCATGCAACGCTGAAAAGTGGCACCGGCGTTTCTCAAGCCGAATGCCATTGTCAGGTAGCAGAAAGCTCCAAAGGGTGTGATGAAGGCAGTCTTCAGGCGGTCAGCTGGGTCCAACTTGATCTGATGATACCCTGAGTATGCATCCAAAAAACACAACAGCTCGCATCCGGCTGTAGAGTCTATTACTTGGTCAATCCGTGGCAAAGCAAACGGATCCTTTGGGCAGGCCTTGTTCAGACTTGTGTAGTCTATGCACATGCGCCACTTGTTATTCTTCTTCAAAACCAGAACTGGATTGGCAAGCCATTCTGGAAAGAACACTTCCATGATGAAGCCGGCTGCAAGGAGCCGGGCTATCTCTTCTCCCACGATTCTTCGCTTCTCTTCTGATAGTCGGCGGAGGGGTTGCTTGACCGGCTTCGCATCAGATCGGACATGTAATTTGTGCTCGGCGAAATCCTTCGGGACACCCGGCATGTCCTTTGGGGACCATGCAAAGATGTCTCGATTCTCACGGAGGAAGTCGGCGAGCTCGCCTTCCTATTTTCTGTCCAAGTTCGCCCCAATCACGGCGAACCTCTCCGGGTGCTCCGGGTCTAGAGGTATCTTCTTCGTCTCTTTTGTAGGCTGGAAGGAGCCCTGCGCATCACAGTCCTTGGGGTTGGGGGACAAGGTCGGCTGCTTGCCGGCCATGGCCACAACCCGTTCCAGCATCTTCTTCTCTTCCGCCACCACGAGGGACTCGGCCAGCCGGCTGCTGGCCGTGGCACACTCGATGGACTTCTTGTAGTCGCCGGCTACCGTGATGATCCCCTTCGAGCTCGGCATCTTCATCTTCAGGTAGGCATAGTGGGGCACAGCCATGAACTTGGCCAAGGCAGGTCGGCCAAGTAGTGCATGATAGGGGCTCTCCAGGTCCACCACCTCGAACCATATTGCTTCCCGGCGGAAGTGATCTTTGTCTCCGAAGAGAACATCCATTTTGATCTTGCCGATTGGAGAGCAAGATAGGCCGGGTACGATACCATGGAAGACAGTGCGGCTCGGCATGAGCTGCTTTGCTTTGATGTTCAGCTTGTCCATGGTGTCGCGGTACAGTATGTTGATACTGCTTCCGCCGTCTATCAGGACGCGGGAAAATCTGGCAGCTCGCCTCTCCGTCGCAAGGGTGACGTCCAAGACCATAGCATAGGAGCCAGGCGAAGGCATCACCTCTGGGTGGTCGGCCTGGCTCCAGCTAATGGGCTTTTCCGACCAATGCATGAACTCGGCGGTGCTAGAGGCGACTGCGTTTACTTCTTGGTGTTGCCGGCGTCGGCTGCGCTTGTCGTCGACTTGACTCGTAAAGACGACGTAGGTGTCGTGCGCTTCGGGGAACTCGTCTTGGATGGCGCCGACTGCCGGCCGGGCCGCCGGCTGTAGGGGAGCTGGAGGCGGCAGGCCGGGAGGCGGAGGCGGCACGATCCCTTCGCCCTTGGTGATGCGGGTGAGCCAGTGGCATTTCCATGTTGTATGGTTGGACGGCTTCGCGCCGCTGTGGAACTTGCAGGGGGCATCGAGTGCTTGTTCGTAGGAGAAGGACGGCTGCCAGGGCGGCCGGCCTCCCTTCTTCTTGGGAGCAGGCCGCTCTTCGGGCTGCTCGTCTTCAATTGTGGCCACCTGCTGACTGGAGGAAGTCGGCATGGGGCCCTTGCGCTTGTGGTCGTTCTGGTAGGGGCGCCGGTTTGAGTCGCCAGCCGGCTGCTTGGGAGCCGGAGCGACTACCTTCCCCGAGGCGTCCACTCGGAGCTCGGTCCTCATGGAGGAGTCGGCAGTGGCGTATTTGTCGGCGATGACGAGTAGCTCGTCGAGGGTGGCGGGCTCGTCGCAGAGGAGTCGGTGCTTGAGGAGGGTGCCCTCTCGGCACCCGGCAGTGAAGTACTCGATGGCCTGGACCTCATGCACTCCCTCGCAGGAGTTGCGGAGCTCGGCCCATCGCGTGAGGTAGTCGCGGGTCGACTCGTTGGGCCCTTGGACGCAGAGGGAGAGCTGTCGAGGCTTCGGAGGCCGCTTGTAGGTGCTGGTGAAGTTGCGGACGAAAGCCTCGGTGAAGTCCAGCCAACTGTTGATGCTGTAGGGCTTGAAACTATTGAGCCATGTGCGCGCCGTGCCCTGCAGCATCAGGGGGACGTACTTCACGGCAACGCGCCGGTTGCCGTTGGCGATGCTGACGGCTGTGGAGTAGTCGATGAGCCAATCTTCCGGCTTCACCGAGCCGTTGTACTTGGGCGTGTCTCTGGGGAGCGAGAACCCTTTGGGGAAGGGCTCGTCGCGGATGCAGGGGCCAAAGCATGGCGGGCCGACATCGACTTCTTCTTCTAATGCCAGGGACCGAGCAAGGCGGTCGATCCTGTGGCGGGCGTCACTCTCGCCGATTCCCTCTCGGCGGCCGAGTCGGTCACCAAGGGTCGGATGTGTGATGGGCGGCGGAGTGAGGCGTCTTTCTCTTCGAGGCGGAGGAGGAGGCGGCAGGTTTCCCTGATGTTCAACCGCCCGAGGGCGGCCTTCCGCGTCGCGCTCGATAGTGATGCGGGTCCGGCTGCGGCTGGCAGCCGGCTCCTTGTCTTTCTTCTGACGCGTGCCGCTCGCAGTCGGCGAGCGGGACGTCGCGGCGTGCTCCCGGCGCGGGGGATGGCTATCAGCTCGGGCGCCGGCTTCGTGCCGTTCTGCAGCCACGTCGATCAGCTGCTGGATCCGTCTTGTCATGTAAGGGAGCTCATCGGCTCCCAGCCCATTGAGCTCCTCTGCCGCTGCCTGAGCGGCTCGCAGATTCTCGAGCGGGGTGGCGTAGACGGGGCGATCTGCGCCCAGCATGCTGGCAACGGCTGTGCCGCGCTTCTGGACGAAGCCGGCTCGGCTCGGGCCGCTCGGCGGCGGCGTCCCGAAGGCGGCGCGGTCGACTTCGCGCTGGTGGGCCTCGGTGAGGCGTCTCATCGAGGCTATCTTCTTGCTCTCCGTGATGAGGGCAAGACGGCGTGCCTCCAGGGTCTCGGCGTCGGCGTCAGCCGGGAGGGGGATGGAGAGGTCGTGGATCGCTGCTTGCTGAGCGTCGCGGGCGCTCCCGCCCGAGTTGGAGACGTGGCTGACGACCAGCACTTTGGTGACAGCGCTGCTGTCGCTGTCAGCTCGAGGGAGTGGGTCGTCGAAGACCACCACGTCGGAGGGGTAGGCGTCGAGCGACGCGGTGTCGGAGTCGATAAGCATCGGGTCGGTGGAGCCGACAGACTCCATGTCCGCAGCAGGCTCGCTGGAGACGTGAAGTTGGTCGAGGAGGCTGACGAGGCGGCTCTCGGGGTAGTCGGGGCCTGCGTCGGACGCAGGCTCGTCGGAGATGCGAGTCTCGCCGAGCAGATCGGAGAGGCGGCTCGCTGCGCAGGCGTCGTCGACGCCTTGCAGCGCGTCGGGGCAAGCGCCATCGGGCGCAGCAGGCTGGCTGCGCTCGCGGGGAAGGAAGAAGGTTCCCGTCTAGAACAGGTCTCCGGACGACGGTGCACCTGGCCCCACGGTGGGCGCCAAATGTCGGGTGGTTGGTGCGACATATGCCAAAGGATGGCTTATCATTGTGGGAGCCAATAGAACGTCGCCGGTGCCTGGAAATGGGATGAGGCGAAGACATGCACGCCGGCGAATCTTACCCAGGTTCGGGGCTCTCCGAGGAGATAACACCCCTAGTCCTGCTCTGCGGGGTCTCCGCATAATCACTAGCTCGACAAAGAGTAGCTACAAGCGCTCCTAGAGCTGTTGGGACCAAGGGAGAAGAAGAACAAGACTAGCTCTTACTTCTCTCTATCTATGGTGTGTGTGCGTGTGCTATCTTGGATGCCAACCCTTTGCATGGGTGCTCCGGGGGGTTTATATAGGCCTACCCCCCGGGGGTACAATGGTAATCCGGCTGGGATCTGGTCCTAGCCGTCAGTGCCTAGGCTCGCCGGCTTCTCCGCCGGCTACTGGGTCCCGCCGGCTGGTGGGTCCCGCCGGCTGCCGGCTACTCGGTCGACAGGCCGGCCCCACCGCCTAGGGTCTTGTCGGCGGCTGCTTACTGTAGCCGCGCCTCTGATGATGAGGGCTTTGTCGAGGTGAGCATGGCTACAGTGGGCCGCCTCGGGGGCTATTACTGTAGCCTCACCTCGTCTTGTCTCCTTAATGGGGCTCCTGCTTCGAGGAAGGGAGTAGCCGGCTTCCGGAGGCCGGCTATGCTCCCGGCCGACTAGGGAAAGCCGGGCCGCCTTCACGCCTCTCTCTGGCTGAAGGGGCCCGCAGTCCTTGAGCCGCACAGGCAGGGGTCGTGGATGACGTCGTAGCTGGCGTGGCTATAGTGCCGGGCCGCACGGGAGACATCCCTCCCGTACGGCCCCCTGTAGCCACGCCCGCCTCGGGCTTCGGGGGTCGTGGGCCGCACTGTGGCCATGCCCCATCAGGTCGCCGTTATGTAGGAGTGGTTGTGGTCTTGGCCGGCTTCTAGGAGTCGGCGTCTTTCTTGGCCGGCTTCTTGGAGTCGGTGAGGCTGGGTCGCCTTCCGGGAGTCGGCTTTAATGGTAGTCGGCCCGGGAAGGCGGCCCAAATGCTTGGAGTGCTTGAAGGCCCAAAGGCCTGATAAATTTTCTGAAGAGCCAGGGTAGCCGGCTTAGCTACCCGTGGCCACTTACTCCGACAATCTGAGTTAATCATAAGAGGTAATGACAAAGGTACTAATCTTCCACTTCCACATGAGTATGATGAATGTCTTGTCAATTTAAGTGCACCATGCGGTGAGCTACCCACTACTTTCATCACACCAGCTACCTTAGAGGACTATGTTGATGATTTGACTTTGCCATGTGATCAAACAATTTTGAGTGAGCCCATTGAATTAACTATCGATGCAAAAGAATCAAGTGAATCAGGGAATAAATCAGATTTGGATCAAATATGTTTGAAAATAATTGTGCCAATGTTTAATCATTTTGATATGACCTCTAATCTTGGTGATGGTTCATCAATGTTGGGATGGTTTAATGATGAATATTGTCAATCTTTTCATATGAATAAGAGCTTCACTTATATGTGCAAACTGAGTTGCAATACTTTCATGCCTTCTACTTCTTGTGATAATATTTTGGCTTTATATTTTATTAACTATGAAAGTTACTCATGTATACATGTGTCATATGTGCAAAATCCACGGGAAGTAAAAATGGATGACATATACATATACAACATGTACACCTTGTCTCTTTTGTTAGCCACATTTCAGATTAAGCAACGCCGAGGACAGCTTTGTTTTCAAGAAGGGGAGGATGATGAGGACATGACTACCTTGGATACGACCAAAAATATTGCATACATGCATATTTGTCAGGTGATTTCTAGTGCAAACTATTCAATAATCTATTTATGTTATCCAGAACAAAAATACTTCACACACTTTTGTGTTTTGTCTAATTGCAGGTGTATGGGACATTTGTACAATCCACATATGAAGATAAGGCAAAAGGAGAAGTTTAGGTTCTGTTCAAAAAGTCCTCTCACGTCACTTTTGGGCCAAGAGAAGATAGAGTCCAAGTCTCTCACGTTCTGGATTCAGATTCGGACTGCACAGACATACCTGACTCAAAACGCCAAGAACTTTTTCATACGGACTCCGAATTGGGTGATTCTTTTTTTGTTGGAAACGAGATTTCGTGCTCTTTCCAACCCAATTGGATTCACCTTTAAATTCGTCCGGAGCATTGAGTTATGGTCGAAACAATCTGACGTTGCACCAGAATCCGAGTCAAACTACAAGTCCAAAGGTGTTGCATCACCTCCACTTGGGCCCATGAGCCTTGTACGACCTAGGGTTGGTTTTAGGCTGCCTTGGGACGTCCTCCCACCTCCTTGGCCGCCACCCCTTGCTCCTATATAAGTAGATCCATCTAGTAGCTTTTTCCTTGGAATTTGTTTAGTTAAAAGTTAGCCATTGCAACTTCGTGTACTTCGTTTGTGTCCAACGACCAGACCAAGACCGCTTACGGATTCCCACCACTATCAATGCTTCATATATATTCGCAATATTCAGATTGCATTATCATATTCTTGCTCGTTCTTCGATTGCTTGCAGGAATAGACCTTCGTGGTCAGGCTGATCGTGCTTCCGGCATCGTCAGTAACCTCAGGAGATTGGTTTAGCGATTGATAAGGCGCAACGTCGTGCACGTTTGTAGTCGGATCGTCAAAGTCGTCTCCACCAAATCGATAGTTATCATCTCATCGAAAGATCGGGACACCTTTGCCTCTATCAAGTGGTATCAGTTTTCAAGTTGCTCGGTGAGAATTTCCAGTTTCCCCTAGATTAGATTTATTTTCTTACCTATTGTCCAAGAAAAAGCCACAAAAAAGTTAGATCTATTCATCCTTTTGTCCAAGCCAGTCTGAGCCTTTGCAATTTTCTATTCATTGTTTGCATTATTGAATTATCGGTTGCATCGTCGTGTCGAGTTGCTGGTCTTAGGGTCTAGTTCGTTTAGAGTTTCGAGTTCTGTTCACATTAGTCACGTCGCCGCTGCATCGTTATCCCTTCTGCTGTCCACCACACCATCCATCAAATTCCACCATGTGCTACCCATAGTTCATTGTCACAATCATAGTTGAGGTCGTTCACATCTTCGCTTGATCCAATCTGCATCTTATCTAGTTTGTCTTTAGAAGAAAGTGAAGAAGATTTTATGGATAGATTTTGGGGAGGATTAAATCGTGACATTCAGGAGATACTAATACATGAAGAGTGTTATCCTATGGACCATTTGTTTCATCTTGCTTGCAAAGCTGAACAGGAAATAAAACGACGTGTTGCGCACAAGGAGAACAAGCGCGAGATGCACATTCCAAGAGTTGATACGGTTGTCCCTTCAACTACTAAGCATACTATGACAACCACATCCGTTGTTGTGAGGACTACATCACCTCCACCATGTGACACATCATCACCGAGAGTGCCTACCTCATCTGAGTTGATCATAAGAGGTAATGACAAAGGTACTAATCTTCCACTTCCACATGAGTATGATGAATGTCTTGTCAATTTAAGTGCACCATGCGGTGAGCTACCCACTACTTTGATCACACCAGCTACCTTAGAGGACTATGTTGATGATTTGACTTTGCCATGTGATCAAACAATTTTGAGTGAGCCCATTGAATTAGCTATCGATGCAAAAGAATCAAGTGAATCTGGGAATAAATCAGATTTGGATCAAATATGTTTGAAAATAATTGTGCCAATGTTTAATCATTTTGATATGACCTCTAATCTTGGTGATGGTTCATCAATGTTGGGATGGTTTAATGATGAATATTGTCCATCTTTTCATATGAATAAGAGCTTCACTTATATGTGCAAACTGAGTTGCAATACTTTCATGCCTTCTACTTCTTGTGATAATATTTTGGCTTTATATTTTATTAACTATGAAAGTTATTCATGTATACATGTGTCATATGTGCAAAATCCACGGGAGGTAAAAATGGATGACATATACATATACAACATGTACACCTTGTCTCTTTTGTTAGCCACATTTCAGATTAAGCAACGCCGAGGACGGCTTTGTTTTCAAGAAGGGGAGGATGATGAGGACATGACTACCTTGGATACGACCAAAAATATTGCATACATGCATATTTGTCAGGTGATTTCTAGTGCAAACTATTCAATAATCTATTTATGTTATCCAGAACAAAAATACTTCACACACTTTTGTGTTTTGTCTAATTGCAGGTGTATGGGACATTTGTACAATCCACATATGAAGATAAGGCAAAAGGAGAAGTTTAGGTTCTGTTCAAAAAGTCCTCTCACGTCACTTTTGGGCCAAGAGAAGATAGAGTCCAAGTCTCTCACGTTCTGGATTCAGATTCGGACTGCACAGACATACCTGACTCAAAACGCCAACAACTTTTTCATACGGACTCCGAATTGGGTGATTCTTTTTTTGTTGGAAACTAGATTTCGTGTTCTTTCCAACCCAATTGGATTCACCTTTAAATTCATCCGGAGCATTGAGTTATGGTCGAAACAACCTGACGTTGCACCAGAATCCGAGTCAAATTACAAGTCCAAAGGTGTTGCATCACCTCCACTTGGGCCCATGAGCCTTGTACGACCTAGGGTTGGTTTTAGGCTGCCTTGGGACGTCCTCCCACCTCCTTGGCCGCCACCCCTTGCTCCTATATAAGTAGATCCATCTAGTAGCTTTTTCCTTGGGAATTTGTTTAGTTAAAAGTTAGCCATTGCAACTTCGTGTACTTCGTTTGTGTCCAACGACCAGACCAAGACCGCTTATGGATTCCCACCACTATCAATACTTCATATATGTTCGCAATATTCAGATTGCATTATCATATTCTTGCTCGTTCTTCGATTGCTTGCAGGAATAGACCTTCGTGGTCAGGCTGATCGTGCTTCCGGCATCGTCAGTAACCTCAGGAGATTGGTTTAGCGATTGCTAAGGCGCAACGTCGTGCACGTTTGTAGTCGGATCGTCAAAGTCGACTCCACCAAATCGATAGTTATCATCTCATCGAAAGATTGGGACACCCTCGCCTCTATCACCCTGTAGGGGATGTTAGGATGGCACCCACCCCTAATCCGGCTAACATTTTAGAACCGTCGAAGTATATCACCCAGTTGGAGTATGTGTCGTACTCTTTAGGGAGTTCGGCTTCTGTCCACTCGGCGACGAAGTCGGCCAGCACCTGAGATTTAATTGCTCGGCGTGGTTTGTATGTTATTTCAAATGGTAGGAGCTCGATGGCCCATTTTGCAATGCGGCCGGTGGCATCTCGATTGTTTATGATATCATTGAGTGGTACCTCGGAGACCACCGTGATCGAGCACTCTTGAAAGTAGTGTCATAGCTTCCGAGATCCCATGAAAACTGCATATGCTATTGTAACACCCACGATGCGGCTATATCTCCCACGTGTCGAGGCACGACTTAGAGGCATAACCGCATTGAAGGTATTGTCGCAAGAAGGGTCATCTTCACACAATCCCATGTAATGAACAAGAATGGGATAACGAGAGTTGTCTTACAATCGCCACTTCACACCATACATAAATTAATTCATACATCATCCAAAATCCACACATAGACCGACTACGGTCAAATCCAAATGAAAATAAGATAACCCCAAATGCTAGATCCCCGATCGTCCCAACTGGGCTCCACTACTGATCATCAGGAAACGAAACATAGTAACAACCACGTTCCTCGTCGAACTCCCACTTGAGCTCGGTTGCGTCACCTGCACTGGTATCGTCGGCACCTGCAACTGTTTTGGTAGAATCTGTGAGTCACGAGGACTCAGCAATCTCACACCCGTGAGATCAAGACTATTTAAGCTTATAGGAAAGGATGGTGTAATGAGGTGGAGCTGCAGCAAGCACTAAGCATATATGGTGGCTAACATACGCAAATGAGAGCGAGAAGAGAAGTAACGCAACGTTCGCGAAGCTAGAAATGATCAAGAAGTGATCCTGAAACTACTTACGTTCATTCATAACTCCAACCGTGTTCACTTTCCGGACTCCGCCGAGAAGAGACCGTCACGGCTACACACACGGTTGATGTATTTTAATTAAGTCAAGTGTCAAGTTCTCTACAACCGGACATTAACAAATTCCCATCTGCCTCATAACCGCGGGCACAGCTTTCGAAAGATAATACCCTGCAGGGGTGTCCCAACTTAGCCCATTATAAGCTCTCACGGTCAACGAAGAATATTCCTTCTCCCATGAAGACCCGGTCAGTCTCGGAATCCCGGTTTACAAGACATTTCGACAATGGTAAAACAAGACCAGCAAAGCCGCCCGAATGTGCCGACAAATCCCGATAGGAGCTACACATATCTCGTTCTCAGGGCACACCGTATTGTCCAAGATTCCGATATGCGAGCCCAGAGTTGCCCCTGGTGGCCACCGGCGACTGACGGGTTGGACCAACACTCAGAGGAGCGCTAGCCCGGGGGTTTAAAATAAAGATGACCCTCGGGCTCGCGAAAAGCCAAGGGAAAAAGGCTTGGATAGGCAAATGTAAAACCAAGGTTGGGCCTTGATGGAGGAGTTTTATTCAAGGCGAACTGTCAAGGGGGTCCCATAAATCACTCAACCGCGTAAGGAACGCAAACTCAAGGAACATAATCCCGGTATGACGGAAACTAGGGCGGCAAGAGTGGAACAAAACACCAGGCATAAGGCCGAGACTTCCACCCTTTACCAAATATATAGATGCATTAATTAAATAAGAGATATAGTGATATTCCAAAATATCCATGTTCCTACATGGAACCAACTTCAACTTCACCTGCAACTAGCAACGCTATAAGAAGGGCTGAGCAAAAGCGGTATCTTAGCCAAACAACGGTTTGCTAGGAAAGGATGGTTAGAGGCTTGACATGGCAATATGGGAGGCATGATATAGCAAGTGGTAGGTAGCGCAACATGGCAATAGAACGAACAACTAGCAAAGCAAAGATAGAAGTGATTTCGAGGGTATGGTCATCTTGCCTGCAAGGTTCTCAGAGTTGTCGAAAGCTTGATCCTCGTAAGCGTACTCAACAGGTTCCTCGTTCACGAACTCGTCTCCCAGCTCTACCCACAGAAAGAACACAAGCAATGGAACCACAATCAATCACAGGAAATGCACAAGCAACATGATGCAAAACATGCATGATATGCGAGATATGATATGCGATGCATATGCGTGCTCCGGAAGAAAAAGGATGAACAAGGCAGCAACTTGGCAAACCAAGTATGCCACTGGAAAGATGAGATGATTTCGGTTGAAATCGATATAAAGATCACCGGAAACGGATGCACGGTTTGCAAATGGCAAGCAAAACAAGAATGACATAATTCTGCGATTAACAGCATGATAGCACTTAGAATATATCAAGTAACTATGCTACGGCACCCCAACATAGCAACAA
Source organism: Triticum aestivum (assembly GCF_018294505.1). Taxonomy (NCBI): domain Eukaryota; kingdom Viridiplantae; phylum Streptophyta; class Magnoliopsida; order Poales; family Poaceae; genus Triticum; species Triticum aestivum. Next base: position 264,713,933 of record NC_057805.1, on the reverse strand, counting down.
AGTATATGGCAGTGATCTACAGGAGATGCTTAACAAAAGATGAACAATGAGCTACGGCTAGATCATAATATAACAGGTTCAAACAAACATGGCAAAAGTGCAAAAGATATCAGCTTCACAGACTTAGTGAAAATATTGAACATGGCTGACACAGCATCAGGTAGCAATGTTCAGAGCAAGAAATCAACATGCTACAGGAACTTAAGAAAGCAAAACAAGGCATGGCATGAATCTACTAAATGCATGGAACAAAAGTCCCTTACTGACCATGAGCCAAAAAGGCACAGAAGAAATGATGGCACCCATGTAAACATAGCAAGTTTCGTTAACAGGTTCCAGACTTAGCAGAAGACAGAACATGGCATTAACAGAATTATGAAGGCATCTTTGTGAGCTCAATTCACTCATCACAAAGCAATTAATGACAAAATAAGCATACCTACGTCAAGATGGCATGTTCATGAAGCTAACCATGGCAAGAGAAAGTTCATAGCATGTACGGATCAACTACAACAATCTTGGCAAAATTGTATATCATGTTAACATTCTGCCAGGAACATTTTACAGCAAAAGTAGAGCAAGATTGAGACATGCTAGGGCACTCCATAATTGCAAACAGGGGCATGGATGGATAGATCACACCTATATCTATAAAACATCCTTAGTTAACATACTCAAAAGAAGCATGGATCTCACTGTAGACACATGGATACATGGCAACAAAATAACACCAGTAACAGACAGCAAAATTCTGAGTCCCTGAAAACAGAAACATCACGAAGCCTAGTTTGCATGCTTGTGCTAATCACCACATAGATCACAAAAATACATGGCATACACCTCTGTAAAGATGGCATGGCATAGATCAAAACACCTGTAGAGTTCATGCCCATAAGATGCACACATCAAATATAGCAAAAATAACAAAACACCAAGTTCTGATAAGTAACAGCAGTAAACAGCATATAGCACTCTTGCACCAGAGATTTGGGCATCAATATGGACTCAAACGAGCATGGCACAATGGAACAAAATCAAGAGCATCTCGTGACGAACATTTCGATATATCATGCACACAAAACAGAGCAGTATGCAATGAGATATGCCATGATGAACAGAGCAACATATTGCAATATCTTCGGGACTTAGAGGAAAATACGGGGTCAACCTCGATCTAGATCTGGCGCGGAAATCGAGGATGGCCGGGGTTGAAGCGCGCGGCGGCCGGAGAGGACTCGGGGGAGGTCGCCGGGGTTGGAGGGGGACCGGATCCGGCGAGGGGGAGCATGGCGTCGAGGGCGGCGCGGCGTGGA
>NC_057805.1:264700805-264712308 GCF_018294505.1 Triticum aestivum | reverse complement strand
GCTTCGGCGGCGGGGACGCGGGCGGGGCCACGTGGCACGTGCCCGTTGGCTCGGGGCGGCGGCGGCGTTTCGTCCGACCGAACCGGACGTGTCCGGCGGCGGGAGCAGGAAGATGCTAGGTTAGACCGCGAATTTGGAGGAGGGTGCACATATTTATAGGTAGAGGGAGCTAGGAGACTCCAAATGGAGTGCAGTTTTTGCCCACACGATCGTGATCGAACGACCGAGAGCATGGAGCGGACTTAGATGGGTTATTGGGCTGTTTGGAGGGGGGTTTGGCTGCAACACACAAAAGGACTTTGCGGTTACCCGGTTAACCGTTGGAGCATCAAACGACCTCCAAATGGAACGAAACTTGACAGGTGGTCTACCGGTGGTGTACCAAGGCCACTTGGCAAGACTCGGTCTATTCCGAGAACGTTTAACACCCGCCCACGAAAAGAAACAAGAGGGGTGCGCCGGCGCGTGTGGGAGTGTCGGATTGCAAAACGGACAACGGGGAAAATGCTCGGATGCATGAGACGAACACGTAAGCAAATGAGATGCACATGATGACATGATATGAGATGCATGACATGAACAAAATGCAAAACGAGAGACAAAACCCGACCACGGAGGGAATATCATAACACATGGCCGAAAATGGCAAGAGTTGGAGTTACAAATATGGAAAGTTACATCCGGGGTGTTACAGCTATCTTTTGATAGTGCGGGTATCGGGATTTGCATGGTGTGAGAACCGCCGATACGTAGTATACGGGTTTTTGGAGTGGGAATTTATGTCCCTCTTCCTCTCGTTCGACGACGAGCACTGTGCTCACCACCTGGTGAGTTGCTGATATATTTAGTAGCATAGGTTCGCCGATGTTAGGTGCGGAAAAATTTGGGTTGTTTGCTAGCAGAGTTTTTATTTCTTCCAACCCAGCTGTTGCCGCGTCCGTCCACTCGAAGTGGTCGGTACACCGAAGCAGGCGATATAGCGGCAGTGCTTTTTCTCCCAATCGGGAGATAAAGCGGCTCAAGGCTGCCACGCACCCAACTAACTTTTGGACCTGTTTTAGGTCTGTTGGTATCGCCAATTGTGACAAGGCTCGGATTTTGGCTGGGTTTGCTTCGATTCCTCTATTGGAAATGATGAACCCGAGCAACTTTTCGGCCGGAACGCCGAAAACGTATTTTTCTGGATTGAACCATATGTCATATGTTCGGAGGTTGTCGAATGTGAGACGTAAGTCGTCCACCAATGATTCGACGTGTTTGGTTTTGATGACTACATCATCTACATATGCCTCCACCGTCTTGCCAATTTGTTTTTCTAGGCATGGTTGAATCATGCGTTGGTAGGTGGCCCTGGTGTTCTTGAGTCCGAAAGGCATAGTATTAAAGCAGAAAGGACCATACGGAGTGATAAATGCCGTTGCGGCCTGATCAGATTCCTTCATCTTAATCTGATGGTATCCGGAGTATGCATCGAGGAAACACAGTGAATCGTGTCCTGCAGTTGCATCAATGATTTGGTCTATGTGGGGCAGCAGGAATGGGTCCTTAGGGCAAGCTTTATTAAGGTCTTTAAAATCGACACAAAGGCGCCAGGATTTGTCCTTCTTTGGCACCATGACCAGGTTTGTTAGCCAATCCGGATGTTTTATTTCTCGAATAAACCCGGCTTCGAGTAGTTTAGCTAGCTCCTCCCCCATAGCTTGCCGCTTGGGTTCGGAAAATCGCCGTAGTGCTTGCTTAACTCGCCTGAACCCCTTTATTATATTGAGGCTGTGTTCGGCCAATCTGCGTGGGATTCCTGGCATATCCGAAGGGTGCCAAGCGAAAATGTCCCAATTCTCACATAGGAATGCTCTTAGAGCGGCATCGACCGCCGGATCTAGCTGTGCCCCAATGGCTGCTGTTTTATTGGGATCCGTTGGGTGGACTTGGAATTTGACTATTTCGTCTGCAGGCTTGAAGGAAGTGGATTTAGGCCTTTTATCAAGAATTACGTCGTCTCTATCCACTATGGAACGCAGAGCGGTGAGCTCCTCGGCCGCAAGAGCTTCGGACAGTGCCTCGAGGGCCAGGGATGCGGTTTTGTTTTCGGCGCGGAGTGCTATGTCCGGATCACTGGCAGTAGTGATAAAACCGTTGGGCCCGGGAATTTTGAGCTTCATGTACCCGTAATGGGGTATGGCTTTAAAGCATGTGAACGCATCTCGCCCTAATAGGGCATGATATCCGCTGTTGAAAGGTGCCACCTGGAAGATTAATTCTTCGGACCTGTAGTTCTCCGGCGTGCCGAATACCACATCAAGTTTTGTCTTTCCCGAACACCGTGCTTCTCGGCTGGGGATGATACCTTGAAAGGTTGTACTGCTCTGCTTGATGCAGCTCTTGTCTATTTGCATTTTATTGAGCGTGTCTTCGTAGATGAGGTTCAGTCCGCTGCCGCCGTCCATGAGCACTTTAGTGAGGCGAAAGCCATCTACAATTGGGTTTAGAACCAAAGCGGCTGGTGCTCGGACTGATCGGGCCCTTGGTTCATCATTAGCGTTGAAGGTTATCGCCATATCGTTCCAAGGATTTATTGCGGCTACGTGATTGACTTCCGCGAGGTCGCGGAGCGCCCTTTTATGCTGATTGTTTGAAGAAAAGGTCTCAAAGACCGGAAACACATTGAGATCGTTATCCTCGGGGGAGTACCTTACCGGGCTAGTGTTCGTGAGGATGGCCTCACCGCTTTTAGCCACCTGCCAGAGTATCCAAACATGCCCGAAGGCTACGAGTTGGTTCGGAATTTGGCATCGCGTGTATCTAACAGGGTTTGTCGAGCCATTCATCGAGGATAGTTCTGTGTCCCGGTAAGGGTTTAATTTTCCTTTCCGTGAAGTAATGATCAGGTGCCCCGTAAGGGTGCATCCTTTTTGCCCGGCCGGTGGATGGCTTAAAGGCCAGTGGTTCCCACCGAGCTGTCTGGGCTTTCCAAGCGCTTTCCATTGCACAGTACTTCTGTACTATATGTGCCAAATCTGCAAAGTGCAGTATGCGGCGTGGATTGAGGGCATTGAGGATCCCCTCGAACGTACAGTTGCGGCAAAAGACTGATACCGCATCATCGTCGCAGCAATCTTTAATCTTGTTTTTAACAAGTAGGAATCTAGCCCAAAAGTGGTGGACTGTTTCCTGGGGTTGCTGTCGTATGTACATTAAGTCGCATATGTCCGGCGGACTAGAATTGCTTGGAGAGTATTGATTGTGGTGGGCGTGTGGGCTTAAATACTAGCCTTGACCTGCCGCGGAATCCGGATTTTGAAAATTTTCTAAGGTCGTTGGCCCAGGATCCGGAGTGTCCTAGGGGTTTTTAGTTTCAACGCTTGATTCCATGCTCGGGGGTAGATGATCTCTTCTCGAAGATGAGTGTCTGGCTCGTGGGGCTCGGAGATCCAAACATAGTTTGTTTTTAGCATAGGAGGAGCAGTATCCTCGACTTGCTCTTCCACGACAGTCACCAGGTGGGTGACCGGTGGGGACCTGATTTCCCTTTGATCGGGTTTAAGCCCAATCAGATTGTGATCCGTTGCGACCCCCAGGGCGGCGATGTGATCTAGCAATTCGTTTAAAGACGAGATATCTGTCGGATCCATCTTCTCGACGCTTTTGGGGTTGATGCGGAGATGATTTTTGGCAATCCGGGAGACCGCCTTGGGCTTAATGGCTGGGCAGGCGCCTAGTGAAATTGCCGATCTGGAGGATCTGCCCAGGAACTAGGGCCCTTCTAGAGGTGAATTTGTCATTGACGACAAGGCGAGCCATCGATCCTTCTGTCGACGACACGGAGGAACTCTCAGTGAAAGCACGAATGTCGGTGTCAAAACCGGCCAATCTCGGGTAGGGGGTCCCGATCTGTGCGTCTGTGGATCGAAGGTAACAGGAGGTGGGGGACACGATGTTTACCCAGGTTTGGGCCCTCTTAACGGAGGTAATACCCTACTTCCTGCTTGATTGACTATGATGAGTATAGGGGTTACAAGAGTTGATCTACCTTGAGATCGTAATGACTAAACCCTAGATGTCTAGCTTGTATGAATTCTCCTTTTTCTACAGACTAAACCCTCCGGTTTATATAGACACTGGAGGGGGGCTAGGGTTGCACAAGGTCGGTTTACAGAAGAAGGAAACTACACATCCGGACGTCAAGCTTTCCACCCACGCAAAGGAGAGTCCCATCCGGACACGGGGGAAGGTCCTCGATCTTGTATCTTCACGGCCCATCAATCCGGCCCATATCACATAGCCCGGACACCCGAGGACCGCCTAGTCCAGGACTCCCTCACATACACTTGGAGCATACATACATAGCATACTTGGGATTGAAGATGACACATTTACTCTCATAGGTTGGTGCACAAACGTATCTTGCCCATTTGAGAAATCACGCTAGTGTCTCTCTAGCATCCGTGCAACAAGATCTTTTTCCATGGCAACACATTCTGTTCTCATTCCTTGGTTGCGTGGATCCCATCTATCTATGCGCATGTGTGTTTCTTGTGTTACCATAGCTTTGATCTATTTGCTTTATATTGCAATTTTGTGAATCTCCCTCAACATTTTCGACATCTTGGACTAATATTTTCTTGACTTTTGTGTCACTTACCCTAACCAAGCCACTCGATAAGCTTTAATTTGTAGGTGTGAGTGAACAAGTTCGGTACCAATTCCGCTATTCTCTCATATCACATTGAGTGACACGGGATACATCCTCAACTTTGGGAAACAGTATCTTGGTATTGTTTACCTCATTTCCTACTCACCTCTACTTGAGTCTTGTGATGGATAGGCAAATCACATCATCTTAGGTATTCGACCGCATCGAGCGACTCGCCATTGACATATGACACTCCAAAGCAAGGAAAAGGGACTACCTCGATGACAACTTGGACGCGCACATGGATGACACCCAACACGTGTTGGCCAACTACAAGTCTTCTTCCCCTTCCTCATCTTCACGGTGGAGATGCTCAAGTCATACACCTTCGAAGCATCCACACGATGCAAGTACCACGCAGCACCATCCTCATCTTCAAGTCGACTGCCAAGACAACCGTAAGACACATGTGCATGAAGACGAAGAGTGACATCGACTACAAGTTCAAGCACGACAACGTCACCACCAAGAGGAAGCTTTGGTTACCACCACCACTTCGGCATCTTCGCCAAGTGTTCTCAAGGCATCTTCGCCTTCGAATGTACGGCATCTTCGCCTACTTCACACGAGTACGCCTACTTCGACATCATCAAGTCCAAGGAGACCACCTACCAGCGATGGCGACTTTTCCATCTCCGAAAGCCCCTCAAAGAAGACGACTGAGCATGGGAAATTCCCTTCAGTCATGGAGACGAGCTATGAGATGCCACATCATATGGGCCTCATACAAGACGGTGATAAGACGGTCGAGCAAGGGCCATCCCCTTCGACCACGGCAACGAGCAAAAACCTCTCCAACAACATGAAGATGGCACCCCATTGGGACTCTTACTCTGAGTCAAGCTACAACACTGCACATGAGACCTTATCTTTGGTCTCAGAGGAGAGCAGTGATTTGCCACACCCTACGGCATTCATCTTTGGAGGCGTTATGGATGAGGAGGTTGAGCATGGGACTATCCCTTCAACCAAGGAGGCGATAGGAGTTGAGCATGGAGACATTTGCACCTAGATCTCTCCGATACCCACATATGACAAGATGCCCCGATTTTCATGTGAGGAGAGCCACCACACCATGAGTGAGATGAGTGACTCCACTATATATGACATTGAGTGCATTTCCTATGAGAGAATGAGTGTGACCACCACTAGCCCCACACTTGCGAGCATGCCACACATCCTATGTGAGGTTGAGAGCCATTTGAGTGACTCCACCAACCATATGAGTGAGAGCATCTTACCGGGAGTGAGTGAGCCACAACACTTAGTGAGTGAGCTAGTTGAGACAGCACATGAGGCCACTATGATTTCTAATGACTTAACCTCTAATCCGAGTGTGTTTTCTTCTTTGGTGCTAGGTCTCCAACATGATGACATGCCTATCCTCGACGAGTCCATACCTCCAATGGGAACAAAGATGGCCATGGTGGACGATGATGCACCCCCAGATGGTTCCATCAAGAAAACAATGTTCACCAGGCATCGATCTTCAACACCTCACCTACACCCCATGAGTGGAGCTCCAAAGGTAACATAGGTGATGGTCCTTTCGCTTGTCACACTAGTAAGCATGCACGTGCAACGCACGTCTCGACTAAAATATATTCCATTATAAAACATATTATTCTATTATAACATAAACCTATTTTCTGTGAAGCTGAAATCTCATGCAAAGAGCATATAATTTCTAGGTCCTTAAAATGACTGAAAAATATCATGCTTTATGAATACATGCCCAAGTCCATTGTGTAACAACTATAAAATATCGTTAACTAATTGATACAAATTCAGTTCATGAAGAAAATTAAATTGTGGCCAAGTATATTTGCATTATGCACCCCCCTCGGGTACTGCATCTTGGCAACCAACGCCATCACCAACACCTCGCGGTCAACCATGGTACTATATAGATGTTCACGTGTTATAATTGTTTGTCATATATCGCAGCCATGATCTCTTAAACTGCATAACTGACATCATTCACGTGTTATTCATAGATTAAAGTAATCATTTGATCTAAACTGAACTAAATTTGAGGTATAATATTCCTAACCAAAGAAAAATAATTTTTCAATCTTATTTTCTTCTAGTTGGTACCTACAAATGTGCCACTGGCAATAGGCACTGGGAGAAAAGACATGTTAGTGTGTATACAGAGGCAACGGAAATTAGTAGTTTCCACGGAAGCTGATCGAATGACATAATTCATCAAAGTTCTGAGATACAAGTTTGCACATCGAAGAAACAAAACATTGCTAGTTCATACAGAAACAAACCATCAAGTTGTATCAATAAGACATCCTCGCCCCTGCGGTTGTACCAAGCAATGTCAGGAACACGTGAAACCAGTCACAAAACTCGCCAACGGACAAATCAGATGCACAAACCACTAAAGGTGGAACCACGCTTACTCATAATCTGAAGGTCCTGGCCAATGTAATTCATTTATGGTTATTTAGTGTTAATCCTTCCATGACAAGGTCCAGAGCAACGAAGGTATTTGCAACCTGTTGTTTCAAATAGTAAGCTTCTTTTGTGAACATTCACAATAAAGCACATACCCAATTTTTAATAGTTTGGAAAATAACAACAAAACATTGGGATTATAAGTCAAATAGCTCTTAGTGAGAAACAACAAAATCCAATAGTAGTATGAAACTGAAAAGAAAAACAATAAAAATATCCAAACTATGATGACCTCCTAATTTCAATAATCTCCTCGTTCCCCTAGAATTCCCGTTCTCCCTCTCAAATTTAAAAATCCAGTTCTTCGTCATGGTAGAATGAGCTCTCGGCACGTCCTCACCGTCGCCAAAGGAGCAATGGACGCAGAGCAACAAATGAAGCCGGAGCCCGAGTGGTCAGCGGCGGCCGGGAAACAAAGCAACACGTGTAGAGGGAGCCCTCGCTGTCCGCGGTGGCCGGGATACAAAGTAACACATCGCGAGAGCCCCACTGGTCGGAGGCGGCCGGGAAACACGTGCAGCCGGTGCCCCTGTGGTCGGCGGCATCCAGGATACAGGGCAACCAGAGCAACGCGTGCTACATGGCCTCCCCCCGCCATGCCGGTCCAAGGGCGTCCTGTTCGTCGGCCTCCTCGAGTCGTCGCCCGTGATGAACACCTCGGCATACGTGCGCAGCAACCGCACGTCGATGACCTGCACACCCATCTCCATGGTGGTGGTCGCTGCGCCACGCCGTCGTTGTCGCACCGCTGCAGGAGGATTAGCTGATAACCGAATTTAGTTTTCAGACTTGTTAACTGAATTAGCCCATATAGCGATCAGATTAATTGTACATTTTCAGACTTGATAACTGAATTTACTTTGGGGGAAGAGATTAAGCATTCCATTTCTTGCACAAACAAATCGACATGACGTTACCTTGCCATCTGCGGACCTTTTGTTCGTATACCTTTTTCGGACCTCAAAGCCCTTTTGACCACCACAGCTAAGCCAAAATGCCCAAGCTTCATCCGAATTTTTAAATTTCATGCCAACATGAGGTACCAAGCTGGACAATATAGCTCTGCAATTGAAAAGTAATCATGAGCACAAAAAACTTGTGCAAGTGCCATATTTTAGGATGAGAGAAAAGTAAATGTGAAAGGGAAAGCTTGGTAGCTCATGTTGGCATGGTACGATGGTACGATGTGTTAGCCTCTTCTTCCATCTCAATAGACAAAATAGAACCCCGGCTGATTCTTCTTTTTATAAAAGGGAAAGCTTGATCAAGTTGAAGGCAGTCTTATGATCAAAATTCTGTCAGTTCTAGTGAGCTATTCATAGGAACATGGCATGAGAAAGGGAAACTTCAGACTTACGCACCAGATTGAAAAGGAGAGCAGGTTGTCCTCACCGGCTGTTTCTTCCACGAAAAAAAGGGCAGAGGTTGATCAAGTTGAAAGCAATCTGATGTTCCTAATTCCGGTTAGCGACATGGGGAAGATAGCAGGAGAAAAGCAAACAGAATTACTACGTACAAGATTACGCACATCGTTCACCGGCGATCGACTCCTTCACCAGAACGCGATTGAAGAACAGAGTTCTCCAGCGATCCAATCCTTCACCAGAGTGGGCTCACCCTGCGGCCCGACTCCAGGGCCTTCCTCCGGGAGCAGCAGGGCCGGCACCAGAGCTACTGGTCCCACGTGCTCGCCCGCCTACGCCGCGACTCCCCGGGCCGCCGACGCGATCTCCCGCGCCGACCTGAAGCTGACCAACACCATGATGGTCTTTGAGGCGTCGGCAACAGAGATACAGGGGCCGTGGTGTCCGGCGTCGGGCAGGGCAGTGGCGAGTACTTCTCGCGCGTCGGCGTGGGCCAGCTCGTGCGGCAGCTATGCATGGTGCTCGACGGCGGTAGCGACGTCACCTGGCCGCAGTGCCAGCCCTGCGCCGACACCTTATGTAGATCCACTAGCACGTACAGGCCCGCCATTGCCTGCTGCTGATGCGCCGCAAAATCAGTCGTAGGTCTTGCCCTTTTGCCCCGCCATCCATGATCCAGCGGCAGCGCCGGTGAGGGCAGCGTGCGCCTCGAAGCAGAGAAGATAGGGGATTGGTGGCGGGGGGCGGACTTGCAGTCGCGTGCGCGCTCGCTGCGCCGATGTGCCCTTCGGCATGTTGGGGCTGCTTTTCTCTTCGGCAGCGACGCCTAGGATCTGCGGGGTTCAACCTATCCTCTCCACCACCGATTCCTTTTCTGCGGAGGCGCAACCGACTATGGTTGGGAGGCTATGGAATCGGGAAGGATGTGAGGGACAGAGCAGGAGGAGTACGAAAGAAAACAACCCCTTATTATTGAATCGTTACTTTTCACTTACGGGTGGCACGGTGGGTAATTTTCTTTAAAGGTGGAGTACGATCAGCCAAAAAGAATACTTAATGCACACAGAGTATGGATTAGATTAACGCTAGCTGTTAGATTAAGTTTAGTGGGCCTAATCATGCGGTGGTAATGGGTCCGTGTACATTTCATAGGGTGCATTTAGAGAAGTTCTTGTTTGATTGTTTAATAATAGTGGAGACTAGTGGACTATCTTCACATCGATTGCTTGCATGATGATCACCTTATGGATTCATCACATACTTTTCTACATGATTAGATGTGCCACCTATTTATGATGAATATGATGACGAGCATGTCGAATTGCCTAGTTGTGATGCTATGCTCCATAGGATATCATGTGAAAATTCTATCGATCACGTCATGTTTGACAATCCCTTAAACTTGTCATATGCTATGAGTGAGATCTCCCGTATTGCATCATTACAATCTCAACATAGTAACTATGCATGCCTCATTAAAATAAATCCCATTTGCACTTATGGCATAGATGACAAGATGATGGTTATTGGATTTTGCTTCTCTTGCGATGATATTGCTATGCTACCTTTGCAAAATGTGTGCAATTCATCCCATATACCATGCCATGGAAATTATTGTGTATAGTATGATTCCATCCCTTGTGTGCACCATATGCATACCATCCATGACAATGCTCTACATACTTATCATGATGCATTACACAATATGAGTCCTCATTATGCTATACATAACCACAAACTTCCATGATGGATGACATGTTTCTATATCATGCAACTTATTTATATGACCATTGTATATTTTGTGCTAACCAACACATGCACGTCTGCATCATAATGGATGATGTGTACATATACCACGCGCACACAATTTTTCCTTTGTCTTTATTTTGTGTAGGTACTCATGAATACTTGTCAACTTCACAATCCCATGAGTTGACAAAACGAGCTCTTAAGAGCAACAATGATTTCGGATCCCGTGGATTACAGTTTCCACCGTTCCATTCGCGCAAGGACTTCGCGCATCACTTTTACTTGGCTCTCACACAGCTATGGGTTATATACCACTTATCTCCTCATGCCCACCTTACCGTGTTCACTTTGCATGATATGACTCTTTGCATGATTTTGCCATGCAATTGTGACCCTTGCTTGCACTCACATATGATTCACCATTCTACTACTACTATGTGTATTTGCATGTTTATTGGAGATTCTTGTTGCTATTGTCATGTTCTATATGTGCCTCATGATATTGCGCATACTTTGCTCACATCTTGTTTTCATGCTTGCAATATGTTATGTGCATTGCATATGCCAACTATTTGCACACATGACATGATGACCATGATCACCTCTAGTATGTTGCATCTTCGCACTACTAGCTTGCATGACTTGATTCATATGATGACTTGCTTTGTTGCATCACCCATGATCCATTCTTGCTCGTTTCATTGGATTGATGACATGTATGTTGATGCCTCTCGCATGATTTGTATTGCTCATTGTTCCATATCTCCATTAGTTGCATCTCTCATATTCTCTTGTAGTGAGTGCAACAATGCTATAATGATTGATCTTGGAGACTTGGACATCTTACTTGTGAAGCATGCATGTTTGATTGTGCTTAACACATTTGTTTGTTCTCGCATCTTATGCCTACATACCATGCCATACACCCTTGTACTTTCATATGATAAGCATGATGAAAACACTTGTTGGGTATCTCACCACCTAAATGATAGGTTTCACATTCACGCTAACCTCATTGGTTTTTCCAAGTGTTTGTCATGTTCTTTCGTTTTGAAGGACTCACAAGGCCGCACCGTCATGAGCTTTCTTGGTCATGAGAAGGTATGCATGTTGCACGACACCATCATCTTAGGGAACCTCATGAAGCGACGAGACATCTTGGAGTGCTTTGATCGCGCCATCACATACACTTCGTCCAACAACAAGTCCATCCATGCCTACCGTGTACATG
>NC_057805.1:264598626-264700585 GCF_018294505.1 Triticum aestivum | reverse complement strand
AGTGAACCTACCGAACTTAAGGTGAACCCGCTCCTCTTCAAGATTGACATGAATATCCATTGGATTTGGTTTCTACCTCACCATGGAACATTGTGCATCATTAGGTATGAGGACGACCACCACCAAGCAGCTAGGGAGCATCCCGAAGGCCAAGGAGAAGGACCCAAGGCCACACCGGGGGAGTGCACCAAGACCAAAACAGCATGTCCCAGGTGACCCCGTGCCCATGGGCCTCCAAGTCCCCATGCGCACGGGCCAGCCGGAGAGCTACTGGAAGTGAAGATGCGCACCCCCGTGCACACGGCCTCCAGACCCCGTGCACACGGGCCCTCGCCGATGTAGTACCCCGTGCGCACGGGCTTGTACCGTGCCCACGGGACCCCCATGCGCACGGGCCCATCAGGAAGCTGGTCGAAAGCCACCTGTTTGGGCCTCCACTTCGTCCCCCTTCTCCACCTACCTATTTATTTCGTACCTAGACCATTTTTTAGGGTTAGCAAAGGATATCACATGATCTAGCTGAGCTTTGCTCCTTGTACCTCCTCTTGAGAGAGAGAGACCTCTCCCATGGAGATCAAGACCTCCATTGGGGAAGATCCCTAGTGGATTCAAGACCGCATCTAGGGAAGGATCCTCATCATAGGATTACCTTCATAGGATTTGGGATGAACTCTATCTTGTATCTTTCCTTTTGTTGTTCTTGTACCTTTGTGGATCTTGTGTGGATGTGAGTCTAGTGGATGTATGATTTGGGCTTGTTCTTCGGTGTTCCTCTTGTGATTTCTTCGTGTTCTTCGTGGGATTCCCCTCCAATTAGTGAAAGATCTCCATCTAGGGTTCCACCTTACAACAGCTTGTCTCATGTTCACCATCGTTCCTAGATCCACAGCTCGGGACCCCCTACCTGAGATCTGTCGATTTTAGTACCGACACTTTGATTATCATATACTATTCCGTTTGTTTCGGGGTACTTTACAAAACCCGAGGTGAGATACATCGGTATCCGCTAGATTCATTCTCATGCTCATTATACCAGTCTCCTCGTTACAGGTTTTGCTCTTTCTCATTTTACATGTTCCGGCGTCCCCGTGACTAAGTCACCTGTGTCTAGTCAGACGATGATGGATGTCGTCACATCGAGAGGCCCCTAAGAATATCTCTCCACCACAGAGGAGCAAATCCCACTCTTGAGATATCTAGCCCCTTGTCATACTTTCTGATGAACCTGCAAGTTGTCATTACGATCACCGTGTTATAGGTGACGTTTGAGCAAACCCAAAGTATATCATCTGGTACAAAGTGACTATAATACTCGCATGGTCTAAGGAACCAAAGCATACATTAACTCTCCATGTTATATCAATAGATTTGTGACGATTACATCTCAAAGTATAACAAACAAGTTGGGTCAATTCAATATGATCGTTCTTCTAACATCATACCCTCAATGTTGTTTTGGGATTATTCTTACACTTAACCACATACTCAACATACAACACTTGAGCTAGTCCTAGAGGCAAGACTAGGTCCGGTTTTACCGTTTATCGTTCCACACGTGCTTTTTTTCCTCCGAATCACATATTCCAGAATCATACCAGTTATAACATAGAATATAAACTCTTAATTATAAACATGGAAATAAATTACAATATTATTTCCTCTAGGGCATATTCCCAACAGATGTAGAACCACATGACGGTCACGGTGGGCATTCAGTTTTTCGTGAAATTTCAGTTCGGGTAGTTCGAGTGAATAAAATCGTGTTGTGAGACTTAACACCTGGAATTCAGCTGAGAAAACATGAACCCGACAAACCGGGTCTCAGGTTTTGCCTGATTTCTAAAATTGCTCCGATGCGGAAGCTCAGCGAGGCTGGCAGGCAGGGAGGACGTCGATGCAAGAGAAGAGTGACCCGCCACGGCCAAATGGATACATGTGACGTGTACCGCAGATGCGCTCGTCTCCATTCTAGATCTCTTGATTCTTTTGATATCTTGATGCCAAAGAGGGAGAGAGAGTCAGAGAGTGTGTTTATTTTTCTAAGTTACATCACCTGCCAATTTATTCAATTCTTATGTGATGTAAACTAATTTATCGCATGTGATGACCCAAACTCGTGTGACTTCAAATATGCTACTTCTTTATGCTATGGCACATCTTTTGTGGTCATTGACATGTGTTTTTGGTGTTTACTTTGATTCTTCATTGTATTATATCTTATGTTTGTGCTCCACCAAGTTGTATGTGACATATAAGTGCTCCTCATATGGCTTATAGATTGTTCATTTACATTCAAACGCAAATCAAAAGAATGCACAAATTTAAGGGGAGTTCTTGTATATCAAATACTTCTCAAAGCAATGATGTTATTAATTATTATATCTTTTGTCAAAGCTTTGATCTATATGTTGTCATCAATTATCAAAAGGAGAAGATTGAAAGTGCATCTAATCCCCTGGGTAGTTTTGGTAATTCATTTCAACATATATATACCATTGAACTAATGCCTGCTCAAAGTATAATTCAGGAAAGTTCATTTTAGGTACAACATGGGGAATGAAAGTAAACCCCTTGAAAATATTAAGGACAAGTATTGGGTCAAGTCTCAAGGCTCACCATTTTATATTTAAGTGATCAAAGATCACATTGAGTACATAGATCAAAAGGGGATGAGGTTGAGAAGATGAGTTCATTGCTCAAAGTGCTCGAAGATCAAACTCCAAAATCCTTATATACTTTCACAACGCCCACTATAAACCAAGTACTCCACTCGGACTCACTGAACAAAATCCATTCGGAGTCACCGATCTACCAGATATAGGTGTTGTCCTAAACCCTAGTTGATTCAATCTCAGTGAGATGACCATTTGGACTCACCGAAGGCACTGTAACAAGCACAAGAGCAAGGAGTTGATCATCAACAACATCTAGTACCTTTTGGAGGGTGGTGCCTCCTAGATCGGCTAGGTGTGCTTAGAAGTCTCCACCCGTTGTGAAGAAGAGAATGAGCTTGTGAGGGTTTGGAGATGACCTACCTCATGAAGATCTACCCTAGTGAGGCTAGTCCTTCATGGGCGTTGCCATAGTGGAATAGGTGAGGTTGCCTCTTCGTGGACCCTTCGTGGGTATGAGCCCTTTGTGGACTCGATTCCTCCATGGAATCTAGCAACCGAGATCTTCGTGATCTTATATCCGTCGTGGATTGAAGACTCCATCAACATGGACGTACGATAGCACCACTTGTCGGAACCACGGGTCGAAAATCTTCACCGTGTCAACTTGCACTTGTGATCCTCTTCAACTCTACTCTCTACATTACTAGCACATGCATGTCTTTACTTTAGGTTGCCTATACTCTAGATATGCATGTGTACGGTGTGCCTGTATTGCTAGCTAAGTTAAAATCCGCCAAGAACTAAAATTAGGAAAATAGACCTTCAATTTTTGCTAGTAGTCTATCCCCTCCCCTCTAGACATACTTTCGATCCTACGGAAGGTGAGGCAGGTCCGGCGCCTCCTGTTGCCGGATTTAACATGGCCGACGCGTTGGGCGAGTTTGAGGTCACTTAAGCGGAGGGGGCGGCGGAGCAGCAGGCCACCTTCCGCTGCTACCTCCGCGAGGCACGAACGGAGGTGGGCGCTCTCTTCACATACATGTAGTCCGAAGGGGAGTCGGAGCTGCGGGAGGCGGCCGTCCACCAGGAAGAGGGTCCGTCCGGCACTGTCGGCATGGAGGTCGGCTACATCTCCGATGACGAGTAGGAGCAGGCTATATTTATCTACGTAGTACTACATAGCTTTTGTGTTGCATGTGTAGTATGGATTGAGGTACTTGGTTGCACGGGACACAAAAAGAGGGGTGACCCGGCCCTCTCTGCAAACGCGTCTGACGTATGAGGAGCCATATTTGTCGGCATTTCCTAAACGGCGCCTGTAGCGCCCGTTTTAGGCTTACCGGTACAGGGCGCACACCCCTTTTACCACACTGGGTCGGCCCATGTTACTATTTTTTCTGTTACGGACGCAAAAAAACAGCAGTTCGGTGACTCGAACTGGCGATTTCCTTGCTCTTAGTTCGTTGTCACAACCAACCAGCCACACCTACTTGACGTGTTTACATATAGCCTTTCTCTTCTTATATAATCTTTCTGTTTTTTTCCTTTTTTTGCTGGAATTGTTTTTGTTTTGCATTTTTAATTTTTTTAATTTCTCGTTTTTTGGAACAGTTTTTTCTTTTTCTTTTTTTTATTGGAACGGTTTTGCTCCTTTTTTTTCTTTTTCCTAATTGCGTGAACATTTTCCTCAAATTTGTAATTTTTTATTCAAAACTAAAGAAGTTTTCTTCAAAGATCGATGAACTTTTTTCCAAATTTGATGAACTTTTTTTGAGAATCGACGGATTTTTTTCTCAGATTCGAGAACTTTTTCTCAAATTTCATGAACTTTTTTCAGATTCGATGAACTTTTTTCAGAATCGATGAACTTTTTTCAAATTCGATGAACTTTTTTTATATTCGATGAACAGTTTTTAGATTCGATGAACTTTTTTCAAATTCGATGAACGTTTTTCTCAAATTTGATGAACTTTTTACAACGTCGATGAACTTTTTTCAAAATCGATGAACTTTTTTGAATTCAATGAACCTTTTTTCAAGTTCAATGAACTTTTTTCAAAATTAGTCAACTTTTTTAAAAGTTTGTGAACTTTTTTTTCAAAAATCAATGAACTTTTTGCAAAGTCGGTGAACTTTTTTTTCAAAATCTATGAACTATTTTTCAAATTTGTAAACAATTTTGAAAAACTATGACATTTTTTAATACATGAACTTTTTTCTATTTCGTGACGTTTTCTTGAATCTGTGGACATTCAAATTTTGTTCATTTATTTTTTCAAAAGAAATCACAGTTTTCTCTATAGCGCGGATAGAGTTTAGTTCTTGAAAGTTTCGCGTTGCAATATTTCATTTGGGCATAGTTGGTCTTGTGGTTAGGCTGCCGTGTTCTGCCGTTAGTTGGCGCGGGTTCGAATCCTCGCGAGAGTGATATTCTGGGTGTATTTTTGGGCCATACATTTTTCAGTGACCTGCGTCTTCATGGGCCGGCCCACTAGCGTGCTGCAGTGGGCGCCCGAATCGTCAATGGGCGCGTAAGGCGCCCTACAGGAGCTCCCATATTTGTCATATGCGGTTGTAGATGCTATTAGGATTGAGATATGTTGTGAGAAGAGAATCCATAGAAAAAGGTAAGAAAATATGATGTGATTGAGAAAAATATGATGTGATTGACATTGTGCACGTATAACTACATGATTGATTTTGTTGTTTGCTTGCAAGAAATTTCTTGCTATTGACGATTTGTGTTGTTTGCTTTGTAAGGGATTTCTTTCCCCGAGAAATGAGGTGGAGGATCAGCAAAAATAATACTTCCTCCGTTCCTTGATATAAGGTGTATAGATTTTTGAAAAAAAATCTGAAATATAAGGTGTATTGCGTTATACCACTTGTTTGAATAATTTTTTTAGGGATTTGATTACCTTTCCTTATATTATGCAAGCTCCTCTATTTTTTCGTGTCAATTAGTCAGGTGTAATCTGACCCAAAACTTATGAAATTTTCCCTCCACGTGCGTTCTTTAATTTCCGTGCCAAAAACAATACACCATATATTTAGGAACGGAGGGAGTACTATAATTTGGTTCGATGCCGGCAAGCCAAACCCCGCGGACGCTATCAAACCGTTGTTACTTCAGCTTCTTCGTTTTCTTACTGCTTCACAGTTATAGTCCCATTTTATTTTTATCGGTTACAAAGAATACAAGGGGGTTTATTTAAATTAAATCTGATAATATTTTAGTCAAAGGTGAAAAACATGCCAGAAAATTGCCACCACTGACAGGTCCGTGGTAAAAAACACTGTACCAACTTAGCCGCAGGCAGGATCATGTCCAAACGACCTTATCAGAGATGCAAGCAAACATGAGATACTTATCCGGTTCCAAGATAATAATAACACTCAAGAAAAACGCTCAAAGAGAAATGGTTCAACTAGTTCCAAAAATGTCGGCATACTCTTAAGTTGTGACCTCCATAATGGCAGTGACAATGTCTCCATTGGCAGACTTGAGAGCCCTGACAGCCTTGGCCCTTGAGACGCCCGCCTGTGTCATCACCAACTCGATGTCCTTCGGCTCGACTCCCTCATCGTTGACAACCTCGTTGTCATCATGCTCCATGCCCGATGCCTCAGGACTTGAGATCATTTGGCTCAGGTCAGGAGCCTTGAACTGTTCGGCAGCTTGGCTCTGCAGCTGGGAGCTGAGATCCTCAATCTTGGCTTCACCGAAAATAACATACGTCTCTGAATTTGGGCTCTTGAAGACATCTGGCTTTGAGATGACGAACAATATCTGGAAACAGTGGTGTTAGTCGACCAACAAAGGAATACAGACCACGCTGTGTAAGTGATTGTAATGACTCACATTCTTGCTTTTCTTCACAGTGACACGGCTTACACCAGTGATGGATTTCATGCCAAGCTTCAGCATTGCCTTGCGGCTCTTCTTCTCACTCCTGCTTTGCTTTGATTTGCCACTGGCATCACCTTCTTGCCCTGTAAAATAGCAATAAGAACAATATGGATCATACAGTGTAAGAGTTACATAAAGCGAATATAATACAATCCGGAGCTTCCAAATAAGAGGGAACCGGAACCAGCTAGTCATGAAAAAACGCAACAACAATTTCTTTAACACTACCTAGCACATATGATGGTCGGCACCAAGAAAACGTCTCCTTGCATATGCAAGTCAAATTTAAACGAAATGTAATTTACTCCAAGTAAAACATAGTGCAATGCCCATTTGGCCAGTATAACCTCTAAGGTTATAACAATAAAACATCGATAAATTAGACGCATCTATAAAAATGTACAAAACTATCGCAGCCTTGCACCTACAGGTTTGAATAGCAGACTAAAAAGTACATATAAACATATGCACCAGAAGCAGCTAGACATCTGCGCCATCAAATTGACTACAATCTAAACATCTCTGTTCTTTTGTTTATACAGCACAAAAGATCTTTCAATATCAGTCACAGCACAGTACAAAGACTATATCCCATCTCAATTGAATTGACAATGAGGATTGTAATTTTAAAGTATCTACAAACCCACATGACCAAACCTATCAATATTCTTGTCAGATGCAAAGAGAATATCCCAATGATTTTCAGCTAAAAGAGAGCCTTAAGAAGCTAAAAGCAGACAACCAGTAAACATGCATTCATACAAACAAACCAGCCAGTGGTGAAGCTACGTGTAGACACCCAACAGAGATACTCTTCCTCCCGGGTTGCTCTCGGGCGACTCCGGAGGACCCCCGCCGCCACCCTCCTAGTCCACCTCCACGCCCCCTACCCCTCGCCGTCGCCGGAGGAAGCCTCTGGGCTAAGCCCCTCGGCGGATGGCGGCGGCGAGGCCACGCTATGCTCTCCACGCACCCTCAGCCTCCTCCCGGGATCCAATCGGATGCCTCCCACACCTTCCTGCATGGAGCCGCCAGCTGCCCGCCGGCCGGCGCGTGCTGGCCCTCCGTCGGTGACCTCCGCTCCATGCTGCTCGCCGTCGTCGTTGGGAGTGGCTCTCGTGTTGCTCACCAGATCCCGCCATGACATGGCACTCTCCTGGCCCGCTGCGTCTTCACGTGGCCAGATCCGGCCCCGTCGACGGCTGCTGCGCCGGCTCGAAGTTCTCTGCTTTGACGGGTGCTCAACGCCGCTCTCCCTGGTCCCGTGCTCACACGAGCTGGGCGAGCCTCTCGCTGCGTCTCAGACATCCACGGGTGCTGCGTGGTGGTGGGTGTGTGCCCTGCGTTCCGATCTGCTGCTCTTCGTCACTGGTTTGCTCGTCCGGCGGTGCCCCTTTCCCCGGGCTGCCAGATTTACTCCTTTATGTCCGGCTTGTCGGAGTTTGGGTGTGGAGGTGTTGGAAGGTGTGTGTGGACTGTAGAAATCCGTGCCGGCGGCCGCCGGCTGGCAACGGCGACGCCTGCAGGCGCCGTGTCCCACCATGATGGCGTTGTACTGCCTCCTCCTTCTGGACTTGGGGATGGGGAGAAATCTTTGCCGGTTCGTCCGGCCATGACTGCGGCGGCGCACTCACGCCACTCCTCTATGTTGATGGCGCGGTCTGCATCTCCTTCATGTCCGTATGGTGAACTTATCTGCACTCTATGTCATCTCTCTAATTTGCTTCATTCCACTCATCGCCGGCCATCCATCCCGTACCGCCGTCAACATCACCTCTACGTCGAGCCCTTCGCCACCATCCATCTGCCCCTGCACATCGTTTGGTGTGTTGCCCTTGTAGCTGTGCATGCTCAAGACCCTCCCATGGCTGTCGTTGTTGTGTTGCGGCGAGCTTCGTGCTCTTGGTGTTCTCTCGGTTCATCTTTGCTCAATGACGACGCAAGATGCCTCCCCAACTTGCTAATCGTTCGTGTTCAGCTGTGGCACTCGTTGATTGTGGATGCTCCTGTGTTGCGCCGTGGGGTTTGGGCCGTGGGGTTCTACAGTCTGCTAGCTAGGCCATGACATGTCCTGGGTGTCTTTTTTCTCATCTTCTTTTACCCTTTTTATTTGTACGTTTTTTTGGACATGTTTCCCTCATAAACGTGGCCAATTTGTTCAGGTTTTTGATCCGGTTTCCCTTATAAACTGGATCAGTCTCTTGGCATTATGGCCATTTGAGTGGTAATATATTCAGGTGGGGAAACTCTCTCCCCGGTGACTGTTCAAAAAAAAAAGTGTAGACTGTTATGTCAAGCAACATCACTTAATTTGCTCAGCAAACAAATCACGGCTATTTTCAAGTGTATACAAAAATTACATGGATACTATAGATATGTACACATGCTACCAATGTTGGCACCACCACTGGAACCATCCAAGGGCAAAGACAATCCAACCCTAAGAGAAGGTCTAATAATGTAAACAGAAAACAACAGGATTTAATAAATCTCACTCTGTTATTATTTTCACATGTCCGCATCAGATTTATTAATTAATACAGCTTTACGCAAAGTGGATACAGGAGACCAGTGAGCATAGTGAGTTACCATCCAAATCATCGTTGTCATCATCATCCTCATCGTTGTCGTCGTCATCATCGTCATCATCATCCTCAACCACAACCTCTTCTGCCTGCTCCCAAGATTCACACAATAAGATCTTCAGATGTTACCCAGTACACAACAACTAAAACACCTATGTCACCGAGGATAATATTGAGTTATACTTTTATCGATATTAAACAGTGAATTACGCTGCCTCGTGTAAATAAATAACCAGATGAAGCATTAGGCGACAGGATCAAAATTACCAATACCCATAATAACACACTGAAAGCAATAACCTTCCAGGATCGGACTAGTTCATCGCATGGAATATTTAATCCCTGAACAAATCGATCACCGATTCTGACGATGACTGGCATTGCTCGGGAGGGGCTGGAGCAAGGATCACATCCAAATCTCACCTCTGTTTTCTTCGCCTCGACCTGCTCCTGCTCGATCTGGGCGGCGAGCTCCTCGGCGGTCTGCGCCGTCATCCTGGTGGTACGGTGGTAGTCGAGGGGCAGCGCTTGTGAGAAGGGAGGAGGTGGCGGCGGGCCGGCGAGGGCGTCAAAAACCCTAGGCAGATTCTCGTAGTGGTTGCGAGACCCGGACTAAACTCTTCACTTATTTATTTTCAGGTGGGATCGCGGTGACCACTTCAACATTTCCAAAAAATACAATATGGCACAGTTGAAAAACTAACAGTTTTTTTCTAGACAATGAAAAAAACTAATAATTAATACTATAACTTCCGAATAGTGGGCACATAGCTACATATCTGAACGCCTTGATTTCTATCTGTATACGTAGCCTTATCGATTCTCTTTGGGCATGTTTGGTTACATGCACTGTTCCTTTCACTCTTTGCATGTGTGTCTTAGATGGGGCTGGCCAAGGTAAAACAGGCCAAAAATCAGTATCGCCACATAGTTGGTTGCCCGCATCTAGGCTAGTTGCATGATGAAACTAATATAGACCCGTCGTTTGGTTGCCTGCGTTGCACTGGGCGCACAAACTACATGTTGTTTGGTTGCAAACTGCTGTCACCATTTT
The DNA here is from genome assembly GCF_018294505.1 of Triticum aestivum. Classification (NCBI taxonomy): domain Eukaryota; kingdom Viridiplantae; phylum Streptophyta; class Magnoliopsida; order Poales; family Poaceae; genus Triticum; species Triticum aestivum. Next base: position 264,690,421 of record NC_057805.1, on the reverse strand, counting down.
TCACTAGTGGTGACCTTACCCCACATGATCTGAACATAGTTTCAGTCCTAATTAGGTAACAAATCGTAGTTCAGCAATACAAATGTAACGGTCAAATGGCTCAATAGGGGAAAGTTCATCGATGTCGAACTAGTTCAAAGTCCATCCTGGTCCTCTTCTTATTTTGTTGTTGTTTCTTTTTCCTTCTCCTCTCCTCTTCTGTTGCTTCTTCTCTTCAGCTGCTGCTCTTGCTCTTCTTCTTCTTCTTCAATCCCTGTCTGACCTCTATTTTCCCACATTCTGTGTGCCCATTCCATCCTTTTGTGTTCCAGGCTTCGTTGTCAAATGCCTCCACACCATGGCCAGAGCTGACAACATCATCAGGTGTCACCTCTTCCTCCTCCGGCACCAGTTCATCACAACCCCATTACAGGATTCAGTTATGCAGAATGCAACAAGCAAGAACAAGCTTAACCTGGGTGGGGAAGTGTGGAATCGCTTCCGATCCAGGATCTTAAAACTATTCTTCAGAGCTCTTATGAAGAACTTGCCATCGGGGATATTGATGTCATTAGGTCGACTAATGCTCTCATTTAGAATGTTAGCATCATGTGCTAATCCTTCCCACCTAGGCAACACATATGTGAACTTCATATCGAAGTCAACAACAGCAAGAACATTCTGGCATGTGTAGTGCTTTCTACCCCTATATGCTCCAGATTGTGACGTCGTCACTCTGGCAGTGACATGAGTACCATCTATTACCCCAATGCAGTCCTGAAATGGCATTACAAGTTTGTGTTATGCTATATCAGGACAATACAACCATATCAAGGCATGACTACATATTGTTAGTGCTCACCATGAAGTACGGATACCATCTTGAGCTAGTGCGAATCTTGCTAGGAGTCCGGCCGGTTGGTGGCATGATCATCTCTCCTCTAAGTTCCGCAACAATATACATCACTTGCCTATGGAGATGGTCTCCATTGATCTCCTAAACATGTTGTGCCTAACCCTGAACATCTGGTTATGACCAACAACATGAAAGAACACGGCTACTTCCTCTTCCACACTAGTGTGAATGCTATCTTGTAGCAGCCCCTACTTCTGAAGGTCTGCACAAGCATGGCGAAAGGTGATCTTTTCATTTAAAGGATCCACAAAACCTCTTTGTCATTACGATTGTAGATGTAGTTCAGATTTGATATCCTCTCCTGATACCGAATTAGCATTGGACCATAACGGATGACAGGATTGTCACCACGATGAATAGCTCTCTTGTGAATGAACATGAGCGATGCTTGAATCACAACTATCAGTGCTACTTCCTAAACTACTAGCTTCACCCATTCGTCTGTAACTTATGCGACATCGAGGGTGTGGTGAGCAACGGGGAAATTGATCGTTGATAACCCACAAGTATAGGGGATCACAACAGTCTTCGAGGGTAGTATTTCACCCAAATTTATTGATTCGACACAAGGAGAGCCAAAGAATATTTATAAGCCTTAGCAGTTGAGTTGTCAATTCAACCACACCTGAGAAGTTGTTTCTCTGCAGCAAAATATTAGTAGCACAATAATATGATAGTTTTGACAGCAGCGACAACAGTAGCAATAGTAATAGTAGTAGTAGTAGCAGTTTTGTAGCAGTTGGAAGAGTAGCAACAATGGTAGTAACTTAGCAAAGACAATATGAGCAAAGCGTAGGAATGGAGTAGCAACGGATATTTAGATGACATCAATAATGTAACATTCACAACCTAGAGCAATACATAATAGCTCCAACTCATCAATCATATGTAGGCATGTATTTCGTATATAATCATACATGCTTATAATAATAGCTTGTACAGCATCTTTTTGTTGGAAATATGCCCTGGAGGCAATAATATTGTATTATCATATTTTCATATTCATAATTAAAGGGTTTAAATCCATGCTATAACTGCTATGATCATGGAATATGCGATTCAATGGAAAACTGTAAGTGCATCTAGTGCCACCCCTAGTTGGTTTTGGAGTATTGATGACAAACATGGTTGAGGGACTAATGTGGTTGTGAGATCCACAGGAGAACACAGGTAGAAGTCCCTATTGATTCAGTTTATCCATGTAACACCCGGATAATCAAGCTACAGTAATCCCCTGCTAATGATGTCATGTCAATACTGTTACTGTTGCTAATCTCACATTGATTCAAATCCAATTCAAATCTAAAATAATGTTTTCAAATGTCAAAACAAAAATGTTCATAATGTTGCAAATAATCACTTAGTATTTGTCATGGAGAAACCAACATTCAATAAAATGATTAAATGCCCTAAAACAATTAAAACAGGGGCAATAACCATATTTTAATTGCTTTTAAAATTATAAAATTTCCAAACCACTTGAAATAATCTCAAAACTTGTTGTGGCTCTCTAAATAATTACATCGCCAATTTTAGGCCAAGTTCCTGATTTTACTTAACCTATTTTCTTTTGAAAACAAAATAAAACAGTAGCTATATAAAAGAAAACAGAAAACAAAAGAGAAAGAATAGAAAAAGAAAAAAACATGTCCCCCCATGAGCCTAGCTAGCCGAACCGGCCCAGCTAGTTCGGCCCAGTGGGCCCAACCCCCCTTGTCGTCTTCCCCGCCCCCCCTGTTCAACCGGCCAAGGGGCGCAGTCGCCGCCAAACCCCCTCGTCGTCCACGCCGACAGGAGGGGATAAGGGCGATGCCCTACCTCCCCTGGCCCCCTGCTCCACTCTCACTCTCCCTCGTCGCCCTCTCTCTCACCAGATCCGCTGCGGCGCGCACAACCGAACGCAGCTGTCGATGGCCACCTCGCCCCGTCGCGGCCACCGTTGTTCCCCGGCCCCGCTGTCATGTCCAGGGACTACGTGGTGCTCCATTGCATCGGCTACGCCCTCTGCTCCGAGCCCGGCGCCCCCACAACGGCCGCGTCGAGCCATCCCCTCCTTAGCTGTCGCCGGCCATCCCCGCGACCACGACACTGTTCTGCGCTCCCGGCCCTCAACGGGCCTTCTTGCGCCCCCGCAGTTAGCCCAGCGCCCTTCCCTCTCTCCCCTGCCTCTCTATGTCCCCTCTTGCCACCGTAGCCGCATAGCCCGAGCATCGTCGGCCGTTGCCGCCGCAGTTGCTCATCGTAGCCATGGCCGTCGACCACCCCAGCTCCTCCCGCTCGGTCCACTAGACGCGCCGTGCGGGCCGGTCTCTAACGCACCCATCCACCAGCCAAACAACGGCCAGAGGCGAGAGCACGATCGTCACCAGCGAACTTTGCCCCGCCGCCGCTCAGCTTCGCTGTGGGTCTCCTCCAGCCAACCCTGCGACCTGCCTCTGCCTCGGTTAGACGCGCTCGAGTGCGAGCTTGTCTCCAGTGCCCCCCGCGACTCGTGCCGCCGCATGTAGCCTTGCTCCGGTGGGCCTCCGTCGCCCTGGATGGCCACCAACGGTTAGCCGCGGCTAATCCAGCTGATTAGCACCTAATTAACCCACCGCCGAGTCCCTAACACGTGGGCCATGCTACTGTAGCGTCTAATAAACCATAGTACCACTAACAGCCGGGCCCCACCGCCCTAATTAATAATTTGGACTAATTAAACATAACTAAATAAAATGTCTCACTGACTACTGGGTCCCACTGGACCAAGTTGACCGGTCAACCTGCTGACTGGGTTAGCCTTAGTCAATGACATGTGGGTCTAGTTGACCCTAGTTGACCAGTCAACTGGTCAACTGTTGACCTGCTGACTTAGCGGGCTGGCCCCACCTGTCAGCCTGTGTGTGCACTGCTGTGTACACTCTACTAGGTGCACATAGCATTTAACTTTTAATATTTCAAATTAATAATAATTCAAGAATTTCAGAAAATGTTTAAAACTTTGAAAAATCATAGAAATTAAACCGTAACTCGGATGAAAATGTTTTATATATGAAAAACATTCAGAAAAACTAGACGAACTGTTGGTGCCCTCCTTGTAGCTGTCACACCCCTCTAACACTGCAAACATGGAACCGTCCCTCTCCGTTTCATCTGTCCGAAAATGCCTAACTTCGGGAAAACACTCCCGGATGTTTTCCCTTTCGCCGGTATCGTGTAGCACTGTGATAGGTCACCCCTAGCACTGCATGTTGTCATGTCTTGCATCTATGTTACACCAGTGTGCTTTATGTTTACTGTTTCTTCCCCCTCTTCTCTCCGGTAGACCTCGAGATCGACGCTGCTGCCGGATACGACTACGTCACCGATGACCCTTCTTCCTTTTCAGCAGAGCTTCCACGCAAGCAAACCCCCCTTGATCATTCCAATATCGCTTCTTCCATTATCTCTCATGCTTGCATTAGATTTTGCTATTGTAATTGATTGCTCCTATTCTGATGCATAGCCTGCTTTTGTAACATGCTCTTGTACCTTACCTGCTTATCCAAAACTGCTTAGTATAGGTTGGTTGGTGATTCGCTAGTGGACCCCACTTTGTCCCAGTTACCCCGGCTTGATGACCGATGACTCGATCAACGTGATTGATATCATGAGCCCGACACAGCACATCACCCCCTTAGTTACTCGGCTCTGCAGAGCTACTATCGAGTGTCGAGGGTGATACCTCGTAACGCACTCCCGATGATAACTCTATAGTGTAGCTATTTGGTCATGGTCATCGAGGGTGATTCCTCCTTCACCACTCCCGATACGACTTTGTCGTGCAACACCTCAAGTGAGAACCTCGAAGGTGATTCCTCCTAAGGTCAGCTTGACGATTACATAGAGTGGAATCCCTCAAGGGTGATTCCTCGGGTTCCCCCCATGATGTTTTGGACACGCGGTTACCCTGGCATTACTTCACCTTTGTTAAAGTCGGGTCGGCCCCGAGGGGTACCCGCGAGAGATACCTGTGAAAGTTGGGCGGGCCCGGAGAGCACCCGCGAGATAATTACGAGGCACGGCCGGGTAGGTAGAACGCCCCAGTGAGAGGGTTGGGCCTGGCCCTTGCCGTATTTACTCGAGATGGGGCAACGGGGTCACATGATCGTGAGTCTCTGCTCGTCTCCATGAGCTCCCAATACACTAAAGGTTTGAGTATTTGATCGGAGTTGGCCACTGGCCTATATGCACTAACCACCATGAGGGAACATATATGGGCACTCGACGTCATACGTTTCTTTCGAAAGCTTTGTCAGACGTCCAGTTCAACATTGTGGCATGGTCGGATCGTGCCATCCACTACACAGGTGGTGCTGGTATCCACCCTACTCGCAATGACCCGGTGCAATGGGCGATGGGCCCAAGACCTCGGAGTGCTTAGGATGTAGACCGGTAGGGACCTCTCTACGGAGCCTAGGTAGGACTACCGACTACGACGTGTTGATCTTCCAAGGTCGGGCATGACCCAGGGAAGTGTGTCCGCCCAGAGTAATCAAAAGTGTTCGGTAATGTGGTACACCCCTGCAGGGAAGTTATCCATTCGAATATCTGTGTCCACGGTAATGGACGCTCAGAGTTGTATCCAGATCTATTACAACTAGAAATGGATACTTGAGACATGAGATGGATATCTTGGCTCCGAGATTGTTTTCTCGCAGGGAGTCGAGGAAAGATCTCTGGGCGTTAATGCTACAACATGCTTGTTAATTATAAAATGCTATTTTGTACTCTTCTGAATGCTGCAAGGTGTTAGTCTTCCATAGGCTAGGCCTTCCCCTCTATTCTGGCATTCTGCGGTTCAGTCCATAGATACATCCCTTCCCTTGATACCAATGCATACCTAGTATAGATTTGATGCTTGCGAGTACTTTGGATGAGTACTCACGGTTGCTTTGCTACCTTTTCCCCCTTCTTTCTTCTTTCCGGTTGTTGTGACCAGATGGTGGATCCCAGGAGCCAGATTCCACCCCCGCCGGCTACTACTACCCCGAGGGTGCTTACTTCTACATGGAGACTGTCGACGACCAGGAGTAGTTAGGAGGTCCCAGGCAGGAGGATTTGCCTTTTTGATCTGTATAGTGTTTGTGCTTGCCTTCTTAAGGCAGTCTTGTTTAACTTATGTCTATACTCAGATATTGTTGCTTCCGCTGACTATTGTGTACTCGAGCTTCTGTATTCGAGCCCTCGAGGCCCCTGGCTTGTAATATGAAGATTGTATTGTTTTAATTTGTGTCTAGAGTTGTGTTGTGATATCTTCCCATGAGTCCTTGATCTTGATCGTACACATTTGCGTGTATTACTAGTGTACGGTTGAATCAGGGGCGTCACAATCCATTCAAGATGACCCCTAAAAATGTATGGAGACATTGAAGACATTGGTGGTTCGTGAAGACATTCACGTCGAAGATAATGACATGTGAAGACATACGCTTGAAGACTATGGAGTGCGAAGACATAGTTTTTTCGTAGTTTCATTTTCTTCTTTCTTGAGGCATAGGAACCACCGAACTGTCAAGTGGGGTCCAAGTGAACAAAGTCAGAAACTGACGTGGTGCTCAAACCAAATCCTATGTCTTCGAGTGAAGACAATGAGAGAAAATCTTATCCTGAGTTGGATAAGTCAGCTTTGCTTGTAGCCCAAGTCAAGCTGTCGCGTGTGTTTGAAATCCGACTATTGGACACGTGTCAGTTCCCCAATGACCAAGGTTCATTTCGGACAAATCATGTCGGGTTGCCCTGCCTATAAATAGCCACCCCTCCGCCATAAATTGGTGGCTTCTTAGAGTTAGTGCATGACTTTTGTCATTTGAGAGCAACCCACCTCCGAAGCATTTGAGAGAGAATCCTTGCAAGGACAAGACCCAAAACACCCAAAGCCCAAAGTGTGTTTGCAATAACTGAAGTCTTTCTGTCCGCGTGATATGAAGACTTATTACACTTGAAGACTATGATCTTCCAGTCGGTTAGGCGTCGCGTTCTAAGGATCCAAGAGTCATTGTGGATCATCGGTGAATGAAGTCGATGAAGGTTTGGAAGTTTACCTTGAAGACTTACCTGAGTGATTGTGCGAGGACTAAGTGACCTTAGCTCAAGGGGAATAAGGTGAAGATGCGGTCTTCCGAGTTCAATCTCAGCCCCCCTAACCAGATGTACAGTTGTCGCAACAACTGGAACTGGTCTACCAAATCCTTGTCTTCGTCAAGCAACAGGTTCTATCACTTCACCCCTTTACTTACAGTTTAGCTTTGTGAAGTCATTGCTTGCCTGCTCTAATTGACTTCTTTGTGTGAAGACATTCACTCTGATTGCATACTTGGCTGTTGGGGAACGTAGTAATTTCAAAAAAATCCCTACGCACACGCAAGATCATGGTGATGCATAGCAACAAGAGGGGAGAGTGTTGTCCACGTACCCTCGTAGACCGACAGCGGAAGCGTTATCACAACGCGGTTGATGTAGTCGTACGTCTTCACGATCCGACCGATCAAGTACCGAACGCATGGCACCTCCGAGTTCTACACACGTTCAGCTCGATGACGTCCCTCGAACTCCGATCCAGCCGAGTGTTGAGGGAGAGTTTCGTCAGCACGACGGCGTGGTGACGATGATGATGTTCTACCGACGCAGGGCTTCGCCTAAGCTCCGCAATGATATTATCGAGGTGTAATTTGGTGGAGGGGGGCACCGCACACGGCTAAAAGATCTCAAGGTTCAATTGTTGTGTCTATGGGGTGCCCCCTGCCCCAGTATATAAAGGAGCAAGGGGGAGGCAGCCGGCCAAGGGGAGAGGCGCGCCATAGGGGGGAGTCCTACTCCCACCGGGAGTAGGACTCCTCCTTTCCTTGTGGGAGTAGGAGAAGGGAAGGGGGAAGGAGAAAGAAGGAAGGGTGCGCCCCCTTCCCTAGTCCAATTCGGACCAGACCATGGGGAGGGGTGCGGCCACCTTTTGAGGCCTTTCTCTCCTTTCCCGTATGGCCCATTAAGGCCCAATACGAATTCCCGTAACTCTCCGGTACTCCGAAAAATACCCGAATCACTCGGAACCTTTCCGAAGTCCGAATATAGTCGTCCAATATATCGATTTTTACGTCTTGACCATTTCAAGACTCCTCGTCATATCCCCGATCTCATCCGGGACTCCAAACTCCTTCGGTACATCAAAACTCAATAAAACTGTCATCGTAACGTTAAGCGTGCGGACCCTACGGGTTCGAGAACTATGTAGACATGACCGAGACACGTCTCCTGTCAATAACCAATAGCGGGACCTGGATGCCCATATTGGCTCCCACATATTCTACGAAGATCTTTATCGGTCAGACCGCATAACAACATACGTTGTTCCCTTTGTCACCGGTATGTTACTTGCCCGAGATTTGATCGTCGGTATCTCGATACCTAGTTCAATCTCGTTACCGGCAAGTCTCTTTACTCGTTCCGTAACACATCATCCCGCAACTAACTCATTAGTCACAATGCTTGCAAGGCTTATAGTGATGTGCATTATCGAGTGGGCCCAGAGATACCTCTCCGACAATTGGAGTGACAAATCCTAATCTCGAAATACGCCAACCCAACAAGTACCTTTGGAGACACCTGTAGAGCACCTTTATAATCACCCATTTACGTTGTGACATTTGGTAGCACACAAATTGTTCCTCCGGTAAACGGGAGTTGCATAATCTCATAGTCATAGGAACATGTATAAGTCATGAAGAAAGCAATAGCAACATACTAAACGATCGGGTGCTAAGCTAACGGAATGGGTCAAGTCAATCACGTCATTCTCCTAATGAGGTGATCCCATTAATCAAATGACAACTCATGTCTATGTCTAGGAAACATAACCATCTTTGATTAACGAGCTAGTCAAGTAGAGGCATACTAGTGACACTCTGTTTGTCTATGTATTCACACATGTATTATGTTTCCGGTTAATACAATTCTAGCATGAATAATAAACATTTATCATGATATAAGGAAATAAATAATAACTTATTTCCTTCATTGGCTTCATACTATCCTCTTATTACGATCTATTCTACCTAGCTACTATTTGTCTTCGTACTTACTCTTCTCTATCTCTTTGACTATGGCATGCCTAGTGTAGTTTCTCTTCTATTGCATACTGATACGTCTCCAACGTATCTATAATTTTTGATTGTTCCATGCTATTATATTATCTGTTTTGGATGTTTAATGGGCTTTAATATGCTCTTTTATATTATTTTTGGGACTAACCTATTAACCGAAGGCCCAGTGCCAGTCTCTGTTTTTTGCCTATTTCAGTGTTTTGCAGAAAAGGAATACCAAATAGAATGAAACCTTCGCGATGATCTTTCTTGGAACGAAAGCAATCCAGAAGACTTGGAGTTGAAATCTGGAACTCTGCAAGGCGGCCACGAGGCAGGAGGGCGCGCCCAGGGGGTAGGCGCGCCCCCACCCTCGTGGGCCCCACGGAGCTCCACCGACGTACTTCTTTCGCCTATATATACTCTTATACCCTAAAAACATCAGGGGGAGCCACGAAACCACTTTTCCACCGCCGCAACCTTCTGTACCCGTGAGATCCCATCTTGGGGCCTTTTCCGGTGATCTGCCGGAGGAGGAACCGATCATGGAGGGCTTCTACATCAACACTATAGCCTCTCCGATGATGTGTGAGTAGTTTACCACAGACCTTCGGGTCCATTATTAGCTAGATGGCTTCTTCTCTCTCTTTGGTTCTCAATACAAAGTTCTCCTCAATGTTCTTGGAGATCTATTTGATGTAATACTCTTTTGCGGTGTGTTTGCTGAGATCCAATGAATTGTGGATTTATGGTCAAGTTTATGTATGAATAATATTTGGCTCTTCTCTGAATTCTTATATGCATGATTTGATATCTTTGCAAGTCTCTTCGAATTATTGGTTTAGTTTGGCCTACTAGATTGATCTTTCTTGCAATGGGAGAAGTGCTTAGCTTTGGGTTCAATCTTGCGGTGTCCTTTCCTAGTGACAGTACGGGCAGCAAGGCACGTATTGTATTGTTTCCATCGAGGATAAAAAGATGGGGTTTATATCATATTGCTTGATTATATCCCTCTACATCATGTCATCTTGCTTAATGCATTACTCTGTTCTTATGAACTTAATACTCTAGATGCATGCTGGATAGCGGTCGATGTGTGGAGTAATAGTAGTAGATGCAGAATCATTTCGGTGTACTTGACACGGACGTGATGCCTATATTCATGATCATTGCCTAGATATTCTCATAACTATGCACTCTTCTATCAATTGCTCGGCAGTAATAAGTTCACCCACCGTAATATATGCTATCTTGAGAGAAGCCACTAGTGAAACCTATGGCCCCCAGGTCTATTTTCCATCATATAATCTTCTATTTTACATCATATAAGTTTCCGATCTACAATTCTAGTTTCCTATTTATTTTAATTTGCAATCCTTACTTTCCAATCTATACAACAAAAATAACAAAAATATTTATCTTACTATCTTTATTAGATCTCACTTTTGCGAGTGACCGTGAAGGGATTGACAACCCCTTTATCGCGTTGGTTGCAAGGTTCTTGATTGCTTGTGCAGGTACTAGGTGACTTGCGTGTTATCTCCTACTGGATTGATACCTTGGTTCTCAAAAACTAAGGGAAATACTTATGCTACTTTGCTGCATCACCCTTTCATCTTCAAGGGAAAACCAACGCATGCTCAAGAGGTAGGAAGAAGGATTTCTGGAGGCGTTGCCGGGGAGATCTACGCTCAAGTCAAGACATACCAATTACCCATCACAAACTCTTCTCCCTCTCATTACATTATTTGCCATTCGCCTCTCGTTTTCCTCTCCCCCACTTCTAAAACGACTTTCAAAAACCTTTGCCTTTTCTTCGCCTCTTTTCAGTTCACCTCTTTTCGCTTGCTTCTTGTGTGCTTGTGTGTTGGATTGATTGTTTGTCACAATGGCTCAAGATAATACTAAATTATGTTACTTTTCCAATAACAACAACAATGATTTTATTAGCACTCCGATTGCTCCTATTACGGATGCTGAATCTTGTGAAACTAATGCTGCTTTGTTGAATCTTGTCGTGAAAGATCAATTTTCTGGCCTTCCTAGTGAAGATGCCGCTACCCATCTAAACAACTTTGTTGATTTGTGTGATATGCAAAATAAGAAAGATGTGGATAATGATATTGTTAAATTGAAGCTATTTCCGTTTTCTCTTAGATATCGTGCTAAAACTTGGTTATCTTCTTTGCCTAAAAATAGTATTGATTCATGGAATAAGTGCAAAGATGCTTTTATCTCTAAGTATTTTCCTCCCGCTAAGATCATCTCTCTTAGAAATTCTATTATGAATTTTAAGCAACTTGATCATGAGCATGTTGCACAAGCTTGGGAGAGGATGAAATTAATGATACGTAATTGCCCTACACATGGTTTGAATTTATGGATGATTATACAAAAAAAATTATGCCGGATTGAATTTTGCTTCTAGAAATCTTTTAGATTCGGACGCGGGAGGCACCTTTATGCAAATCACTTTAGGAGAAGCTACTAAACTCCTAGATAATATTATGGTTAATTATTCCCAATGGCACACCGAAAGATCCACTAGTAAAAAAGTTCATGCGATTGAAGAGATTAATGTTTTGAGTGGAAAGATGGATGAACTTATGAAATTGTTTGCTAATAAGAGTGTTTCTTATGATCCTAATGATATGCCTTTGTCCACTCTGATTGAGAATAATAACGAATCTATGGATGGGAATTTTGTTGGTAGGAACATCTTTGGTAACAACGCATATAGAGGAAATTTTAATTCTAGGCCGTTTCCTAATAATTCCTCTAATAAGTATGGTAATTGCTACAACAATTCTTATGGAAATTTTAATAAGATGCCCTCTGATTTTGAGACTAGTGTTAAAGAATTTATGAGTTCGCAAAAGAATTTCAATGCTTTGGTTGAAGAAAAATTGCTTAAGATTGATGAGTTGGCTAGGAACGTGGATAGAATTTCTCTTGATGTTGATTCTTTGAAACTTAAATCTATTCCACCTAAGCATGACATCAATGAGTCTCTCAAAGCCAAGAGAATTTCCATTGATGAATGCAAAGAAAGAACCGCTAGGATGCGTGCTAAAAAAGATTGTTTTGTGAAAGCGTGTGCTACCTCTTGAGCTTCCATTGGTTTTTCCCTTGAAGAGGAAAGGGTGATGCAGCAAAGTAGCGTAAGTATTTCCCTTAGTTTTTGAGAACCAATGTATCAATCCAGTAGGAGACTACATGCAAGTCGCCTCATACCTACACAAACAAATAAGAACCTTGCAATCAACACGATAAAGGGGTTGTCAATCCCTTCACGGCCACTTGCAAAAGTGAGATCTGATAGAGATAATAAGACAAATATTTTTGGTATTTTTATGATATAGATTGAAAGTAAAGATTGCAAAGTAAAAATAGATTGGAAACTTATATAATGGAAAATAGACCCGGGGGCCATAGGTTTCACTAGTGGCTTCTCTCAAGATAGCATAAGTATTACGGAGGGTGAACAAATTACTGTCAAGCAATTGATAGAAAAGTGCATAGTTATGAGAATATCTAGGCATGATCATGTATATAGGCATCACGTTCGCGACAAGTAGACCGAAATGATTCTGCATCTACTACTATTACTCCACGCATCGACCGCTATCCAGCATGCATCTAGAGTATTAAGTTCATAAGAACAGAGTAACACATTAGGCAAGATGACATGATGTAGAGGGATAAACTCAAGTAATATGATATAAACCCCATCTTTTTATTCTCGATGGCAACAATACAATACGTGCCTTGCTGCCCCTACTGTCACTGGGAAAGGACACCACAAGATTGACCCCAAAGCTAAGCACTTCTCCCATTGCAAGAAAGATCAATCTAGTAGGCCAAACCAAACTGATAATTCGAAGAGACTTGCAAAGATAACAAATCATACATAAAAGAATTCAGAGGAGATTAAAATATTGTTCATAGATAATCTTGATCATAAACCCACAATTTATCGGATCTCGATAAACACACCGCAAAAAGAATTACATCGAATAGATCTCCAAGAGAATCGAGGAGAACTTTCTATTGAGATCCAAAGAGAGAGAAGAAGCCATCTAGCTAATAACTATGGACCCGAAGGTCTGTGGTAAACTACTCACACATCATCGGAGAGGCTATGGTGTTGATGTAGAAGCCCTTCGTGATCAATTCCCCCTCCGGCGGAGCGCCGGAAAAGGCCCCAAGATGGGATCTCACGGGTACAGAAGGTTGAGGCGGTGGAAATAGGGTTTCGTGGTGCTCCTGGATGTTTTCGGGGTATATGGGTATATATAGGAGGAAGAAGTAGGTCGATGGAGCTGCGAGGGGCCCACGAGGGTGGGGGTGCGCCCGGGGGGGGCAGGCGCGCCTTCCTGCCTCGTGGCCTCCTCGCTTCTTTCTTGACGTCCACTCCAAGTCCTCTGGATCACGTTTGTTCGAAAAAATCACTCTCCCGAAGGTTTCATTCCATTTGGATTCCGTTTGATATTCCTTTTCTGCGAAACACTGAAATAGGCAAAAAAAACAACAATTTGCACTGGGCCTTCGGTTAATAGGTTAGTCCCAAAAATAATATAAAAGTGTATAATAAAGCCCATTAAACATCCAAAACAGATAATATAATAGCACGGAACAATAAAAAATTATAGATAAGTTGGAGACGTATCAAGCATCCCCAAGCTTAATTCCTGCTCGTCCTCGAGTAGGTAAATGATAAAAACAGAATTTTTGATGTGGAATGCTACCTAACATAATTTTCTAAGTAATTGTCTTTATTGTGGCATGAATGTTCAGATCCGAGAGATTCAATATAAAAGTTTAATTTGACATAAAATAATAATACTTCAAGCATAGTAACTAAGCAATTATGTGTTCTCAAAATAACATGGCCAAAGAAAGTTCATCCCTACAAAATCATATAGTTTGGTCATGCTCCATTTTCGTCACACAAGAATGCTCTCATCATGCACAACCCCGATGACAAGCCAAGCAATTGTTTCATACTTTAGTAATCTCAAACTTTTTTCAACTTTCACGCAATACATGAGCGTGAGCCATGGATATAGCACTATAGGTGGAATAGAGTATGATGATGGGGGTTATGTGGAGAAGACAAAAAAGGAGAAAGTCTCACATTGACGCGGCTAATCAATGGTCTAGGGAGATGCCCATCGATTGATGTCAATGCAAGGAGTAGGGATTGCCATGCAACGGATGCACTAGAGCTATAAATGTATGAAAGCTCAACAAAAGAAACCAAGTGGGTGTGCATCCAACTTGCTTGCTCATGAAGACCTAGGGCATTTGAGGAAGCCCATTGTTGGAATATACAAGCCAGGTTCTATAATGAAAAATTCCCACTAGTATATGAAAGTGACGAAACAAGAGACTCTCTATCATAAAGATCATGGTGCTACTTTGAAGCACAAGTGTGGAAAAGAGGATAGTAGCATTGTCCCTTTTTTTGGGCCTTTCTCTTTTTTATTTGGCCTTTCTCTTTTTTAATATGGGACAATGCTCTATTAATGATGATCATCACACTTCTATTTATTTACAACTCAATGATTACAACTCGATACTTGAACAAAATATGACTCTATCTAAATGCCTCCGGCGGTGTACCGGGATGGGCAATGAATCAAGAGTGACATGTATGATAAATTATGCATGGTGGCTTTGCCACAAATACGATGTCAACTACATGATCATGCAAGGCAAATATGACAATGATGAAGCGTGTCATAATAAATGAAACGGTGAAAAGTTGCATGGCAATATATCTCGGAATGGCTATGGAAATGCCATAATAGGTAGGTATGGTGGCTGTTTTGAGGAAGATGTAAGGAGGTTTATATGTGATAGAGCGTATCATATCACGGGGTTTGGATGCACCGGCGAAGTTTGCACAAACTCTCAAGGTGAGAAAGGGCAATGCACGGTACCGAAGAGGCTAGCAATGATGGAAAGGTGAGAGTGCGTATAATCCATGGACTCAACATTAGTCATAAAGAACTCACATACTTATTGCAAAAATCTACCAGTCATTAAAAACCAAGCATTACGCGCATGCTCCTAGGGGGATAGATTGGTAGGAAAAGACCATCGCTCGTCCCCGACTGCCACTCATAAGGAAGACAATCAAAGAACACCTCATGTTTCAAATTTGTTACACAACGTTTATCATACGTGCATGCTACGGGACTTGCAAACTTCAACACAAGTATTTCTCAAATTCACAACTACTCAACTAGCACGACTCTAATATTACCATCTTCATATCTCAAAACAATCATCAAGTATCAAACTTCTCATAGTGTTCAATGCACTTTTTATGAAAGTTTTTATTATACCCATCTTGGATGCCTATCATATTAGGACTAATTTGATAGCCAAAGAAAACTACCATGCTGTTCTAAAAGACTCTCAAAATTATATAAGTGAAGCATGAGAGATCAATAATTTTTATAAAATAAAACCACCACCGTGCTCTAAAAGATATAAGTGAAGCACTAGAGCAAAATTATCTAGCTCAAAAGATATAAGTGAAGCACATAGAGTATTCTAATAAATTCCGATTCATGTGTGTCTCTCCCAAAAGGTGTGTACATCAAGGATGATTGTGGTAAACTAAAAAGCAAAGACTCTAATCATACAAGACGCTCCAAGCAAAACACATATCATGTGGTGAATAAAAATATAGCCTCAAGTAAAGTTACCGATAGACGAAGACGAAAGAGGGGATGCCTTCCGAGGCATCCCCAAGCTTAGGCTTTTGGTTGTCCTTGAATTTTACCTTGGGTTGCCTTGGGCATCCCCAAGCTTAGGCTCTTGCCACTCCTTATTCCAAAATCCATCAAATCTTTACCCAAAACTTGAAAACTTCACAACACAAAACTCAACAGAAAAATCTCATGAGCTCCGTTAGCGAAAGAAAACAAACCACCACTTCAAGGTACTGTAATGAACTCATTCTTTATTTATATTGGTGTTAAAACTACTGTATTCCAACTTCTCTATGGTTCATACCCTCCGATACTAGCCATAGATTCATCAAAATAAGCAAACAACACACGGAAAACAGAATCTGTCAAAAACAGAACAGTCTGTAGTAATCTGTATCAAACGTATACTTCTGGAACTCCAAAAATTCTGAAATAAATTTCTGGCCGTGAGGAATTTGTCTATTAACCATCTGAAAAAATAATCAACCTAAAATCACTCTCCAGTAAAACATGGCAGCTAATCTCGTGAGCGCTAAAGTTTCTGTTTTTTACAGCAAGATCATAAAGACTTCACCCAAGTCTTCCCAAAGGTTCTACTTGGCACAAACACTAATTAAAACATAAAACCACATCTAAACAGAAGCTATATGAATTATTTATTACTAAACAGAACCAAAAAGTAAGAAACAAAAATAAAATTGGGTTGCCTCCCAACAAGCGCTATCGTTTAACGCCCCTAGCTAGGCATAAAGGTAAGGATATATCTAGGTATTATCATCTTTGGTAGGCAATTCTTCAATAGAACACTTATAACCCTTAGGAGTTTCCTTCTTTTTATTAATGATCAAACTCCTAGGAAAGAAATCGAGAAAATCATTTGTAGCAAAAGGTTCCTTAATGATAGCGAGAAAGTTGGGGTGAACACTTATCGATTTGAGATCCGCATTTTCCTTACTAGAAGTTTCACCCTTATTTTTAGGAACATACATTAGTTTGGAAATTTTAGCATTAGGAGGTTTTGGAGTATTTTTCACGAAAGAAAAGGCAGACCCTAAGTTGGTAATAATATCTTCAATTTTATCAATTCTTGTGGAATCTTGATCTATCTTTTCATTAACTATGGGTTCCTTTTCTTTAAAAAAATTCAGAGTAACTCCTACCTTAGATCCATACTAGTAGAACGCCCATGCGTTGCCACGGGCTTTTGATAAAATTTAAGATTCTACTCACGGAGCTAAATAACTAAGAACAATGTCATCTCAGCTAACATATTTTTTAATAATCAGCTAACACACATCTACTGTCAAACACAATAATGTTATCTGGATTGTATTTGTGACGTTTTGGTCTCAGATAGATGAATGAATAAAACAAAACCCATTCTAACTAAAGTTTTTCTTAGGTGAAGTGGGTTGTGTTGTATTCATTCATCTCAACATGTTTTGAGTCGAATAAAATAAAACTATTCGCACAAGCCTCCTTCGCTAGCCAATGAGCAGCTCCATTAGCCGAGCATCTCACCCGTGCCACACAGAACTCCTCCGTTGATCGCATGGACTCCTTTACCTCCTCAACAATAGGGCCATAGACTGATCTATCAAATTCTTAGCTTCTTAATAACTTACAGAATCTACTGCCGACCCCCTACTTTCTCCCTAAACGTCTGAAACGTCCACCCCGGTCAGTGCCTGATCAAAAATGAGTGACCCAACCAGACCCTCACTTTATCCCTAAATGTCCGAACTGGCTGATATACCTTAGACCCATCTCAAATCTAGGGGCAGGATGGGCTGTGGTCATGCCCGGGTACCCGCTCGGTCCCACCTGCAACCACCCAATCTTTCTTTCTCGCCTCTCTCACGTGGAGCATGGAACGATGCCAGCGCAGGGGAGGAGGTGGCTCGCGACGATGATGAGGTGACAGAGGAGGCTGCTGACAGTGTGGACGATGGTGGGGGAGGCGCCGACCTAGGGGAGGCGTCTGACGACCTCGCGCGACCACCACATGTACCTGCTGGCCAAAGCCGCATGCAACCATGGGCGCGCTGACAGGTCACCGCAGCCTTGTGCTGGCTAGTGTGTTGGCCGTCGGCGAGCGAGCGTGCTAGCCTGCGGGTAGGCGGGCGAGCATGATGGACGCCGCCACAGCCGCATGTTGTTTAGCCTAGCTGTGGGGATGCCAGCCGCCGTAGCTGGCGCAACCCCGGCCTGGCCGCCGTTGCCGTCGTGTGCGGGCGGGCAGTTGGGACTTAATCTTGATTTCAATGTTTCTGCATGTTTGTTTTTAGTGATGCATGTAGTTTAGATTGTCTAGCGAAGTGTATGTAGGCCAATGAAGCTTCAGTTGTGCACGGGAAGAAGGCGAGATGCCGGGCTGCAGTAAGCACGGCGAGACGGTGGTGTGAAGCTACGGTGCAAATGTTGAGGCTATGGGGTGTACACTAAAATATATCCAATGCATCATTACCATAAAATAGAATGAAAGTAACACTGAACTTTATATTATATCATAAGAACGAAAATGAAAGGTCATAAATTGTTGTTTAAGATATGTACGTTTGCCATGCATTGCCACAGGATAACAAAGATATATACATTGATCAAAAACCAAAGGGCCATCAACTCTACTTCATCAACTTGGACCACTATATGTTTGCTTATTTCATATTTTGTTAAATGTCCAGGAAAAAACATTGCATATATATTATACACTTCTTAATCTTCAATAAAACACAGAGGTGATTAACAAACTCCATGTTTATAAAACTACAATAAATTAGTCTAATTGGTATTGTCAGCTAAGAAGATCAACGACCTTCTTGAGCAGTACCAAAAAATAGCTGAGTTAAGTTAATTTGGCCAATCATACTCACCTCGCTCTGTAAGTAGCCACAATTGTTGACCGCGGCTGAGGTCTGCTCCTTCCCGCGCAAAAGGCGGTGGGGCCCTCTCCAAATTGCCGGTGCTCTTTAACCGGGACGCTGACTGTTCCGGGGCCTTGTCAGAGAGGTAATCTTGCCTCCATCCTTACCGGGTACATCCAGTTTTGCTCATGACAACATGATCATCCTTATATTTTGGCAAGCCTAAAGAGTTTTAGTGTAGTGTTCACGTTTCCTTCACCAATGGAATAGAGGAAATTGAACCAGAGAGCAATATAACAATGTAGCTCTTTCACCATTGTACACAAAAATATGGTTGTTTCACAAATCCAAGCATATTTTCTTTTTATGTGCAAGGAAATTAAGCAATTTACAATCAGTAAACGAATCTAGGGAGAAAATGGATAAATGGTTAGGATCTTGCAAGAAAAAAATACCTCAGTAAAACTTACACATACACAACTGTTGATCTTCTCCTACTATTCTCCTTATATACAATATTAATTTGTAACACATCAGACTCTCCAAATTTTTTGAGATCTCTAAAGATAAAATGATGTTCTTCAGTGCCAACGCCGCTTCTTCTTAGCCTAAAACATACCCCCTTTGTCAAGCTATGTTAGCTTGCAAAAACATCCTATATTATTGAACGGAGGGAGTAGTACAACGACATTCTAAGAACCATAAAACCAAGCAAAAACGCCAGCAGCAAGGGAAAAGGGCGACAATCGCCTTCAGATGTTATTCGCTATGGCCTATAGCAAATTTTCTAGGCAACAAAGATAATGCTAGCTCAACATGCATTTAATAAAAAAATGAATTACAAATCACAATGAAAAAATATTTGACGACTTAAAGCAAACAAATACTAATCTTTGTTGTTTTCTTTTCCATTTTAGTTAGAAACAAAATGAGTACACGAGTCATCCCCATGAAATACATCAACAAAGCAAGCAGGAGCAACAAAATTAAAGCAAACTTCTTACTGGGTTGGCAACTCATCCAAGTATTTTTACATGGACCATCATAATGCAAGACAAATAAACTTGACATAAAAAACAACAATGATCGGACGCATTACATACATCATCATATGTATGTGTAATACATGACCATGTTTAGTGTTGCTGGAAGACCACTTTCCTTCTCATCCTGGGCAACAACTTCAGCTTTGTTTTCACATGATCTCTTTATAGCATATGTCAGGGCACTTCATGGATAATCTGGATAGCACTCACATGTTCATTCATTTTGTCATATAACGATCAAAGAAAAAAAGTACACTCAATTTATCATTTAATTAGAGCACCGGTTTAATCCATAAAGGCAGCGTGTAGAGCACTCTCTCACACACACAGAGTAATGCTTGTATTTCTTAGTTTTTCCACCTACCTATGGCACATCATTTCAAGAATATAGTTGTTGAAGCAACTTATATGCAAAGCACGACTACTATCACGACATCCTTTTTGAGGACAAAGATAATTAATAACACGACATTCTATGTCTCATTGCTATCTTATTTATTTGATCATTTTGGGAGCTTCAATTCCTTGAATAATTCAGTGAATGCCATCTGCAATGACCCGTTGTCTGCCAATGCCAACACTCATCTAGCCTTCTCCTTCGCCAATGTCAGCCTCCCACTTAGATTCTCCCCTTCTTCTCCATGCCCTCAGCCTTCACAAGTTCCTCGTCATACTTCTCCATCACCTCCCCGACATTCATATCATCCACCACGAATATAATTCATAACATTCAGGCGGTAAAGGTCAATGTACACCAAGCCGGTCAAATAAATAGTACTTTAGCATCTCTCAAGGGAAGTTTCAAATTTCACCTAAAATTTTCAATTAAAGTCATGTCAATAATTTAATCTTCTACCAATATTAAATACTATATGATAAATGTGATAGCTTAAATTCAAAGTAATAGATTGGATCCTCCCTTAACAATATGACTGGTTGATAATTTTGAGAGGAAATCTGCATATATTTTAGCATAGACTTACCCAAAGAAAAAGTCATTATAACCATTCAACAAATGACCTATAACCTCTAATGTACCGAAGGGGAACAGATCAGATGACATGTTTTTGTAAGTCCTAGGATAACCAAAAAGCACATCATCATGACATGTCCTAAGTTGGAAGTGTGACACTTATGACCGTGGTATGTAATTGATATATTCCAGTTGGAAGTGTGTCATCAGATGCAATGTGTTAGTGTGTCATTAGATGCAATGTGGAGGGAAGATATCAAGGATACTCATCGGAGTATATATGCGGTGGCATTGGAGCAGCTGATTACCGGTAGGAGAACGGCAGCCCCACTCGTGTACTGGTCGGCAGTCACAACCATGCAATTGTACCCGTCGCTACTGCGTGTATTTGCAGATTAGAGAGCTGTAGATTCAGGATCCAGAGATGGAAGAAGATAACTGGGTCGCCAACGTTACTGTCATTGATCCAAAAATCCCTAGGACTGCCTCCAGCAGCGGGCCCTCCAGTAGCATGGCACCGAGTGTGCGGCCCTCTCATCCTCTTCAACACCGCCAACCGCCTCACACTACTCCTTTCCTCGCTTATCTCCACCGCTGCTCACCTTCCCGCCGGAGCCATCCGTCGTGCCCTTCGTCTGACAACAAAAATATTTTTTATCAATAGATAAAAGTAAATTCACTTCTCAAAAAAATACTAAATTCATAATCCATATACGTGTTCATGATCTTATTCCATACGCATGTTCAGAAATGTCCCTAGAACAAATAAATTTGATCTCGCTATACATACGGAATGTAAAACTTAGATGGCCAGCCTGAATTAGTTCATTTCTGAATGCAAGTAGTACCAGAAACTACATAACATTCACAACTTCCATAGTAGCCTATGGCATCGGACACTTGCATATTTGAAAGGCTCGCAAGCTGAAAGCTACACGTATCACAAAAAACTCCAAGTACAGTTGATTATACTCTAACCCAGCCGGCAGTGCCACTCCCTTGATCAATCATGAGTTTGTGCTCTAGATTCACAAGTTTGCTCATTCTACACACTGTACACTGCACATTAAAATACATGGATGAAAGGAAGAGAACCAGGTAGACTTGGTTCTCAAAGCATCTGAATAAAAAGAAGCAACATTTGCTTTTTACGTAACCCATATGAAAGAACTTGAATTAGAAAAAATACATGGATGCATATTAGTTTGGTTTTCTTAGAAATACAGGGATGAAAGGGAGTAGACCACCAATACCGAGCTCACCAATAATCCATTATACATATTTGCAATATAGACCAAAAATCCATTCGGTCCTGGAATTTTACAATATATATTTTCTATTAGTCATGAACAATCATTACAAACCCAAAATTCAATTACTTTAAAATAAGGAGCTCGATATCAGATTACCTTATATTTCGTAGAGAAAAACAAAATACTAATTTTTTTTTGCTAGAACAGCAAGAGGTCAGCCCAAAATAGTTGCTATAATCATCTGCACAAATATAAGATAATTAATGATTCTGCACATGCATCAAGCTTCATTCTATGGGGTTGCGGCGCCCGGACAGGTGAGCACATCAAAATTTCCAGAAACACATCTCAGAAGTAACCGGCCATTTGGCAGTATCAACTACCCCCTTTCCAGAAATATAAAGTGTATTTTGATTTTCTAGGCTCAAGCACTCATCAACGATTAATCTAATAACACATACTTTATGGCAGCACAAATTTGATATCATTAGCTTTGTGCCTCATGTTGTGATTTTCTGACTATGGCACTGTCAATGTCTGAACTTAGACGATTATGATATGTAATGTTTTTGAACGGAGGGATGAAGCAACTGCGGAAGCATTAGTTACCTCACGCATTTTATGCGCCTCATCAGGAGTACTGCAGTTTGCGGCACATTTGTCGAACATTTCAAGTATCCTGAAGACTCGATTCCTGGTGTCATTCGGATCTGAAGCGGACGACATCTCCTTGACAATTAGCTCCGCCCATTCAGTCCTGTTGGCTGGAGTATTCATCACCGGCACATCAGATGCCACTGCGATTAACAATCGTTCAAGAGTTAGACAAGATGCAAATTGTACGAATGGTGCTGTTTATAAAAAATATACATCTCTAGACATTACTATAACTATCAGGCAACAAGAGAAAGAAGCAGTCAGGGTTATTTTTCAGTCATGTCAGCCATACCTCCAGATGAGGAGGCACCAGCATTGGTCGTTGCTGAATCCGATGCCAAATAATCCCTGAAGCTTCTGATGGCAGCATCCAAGACATTTCCCGACGCTTCGAGATAGCCCCGCAGAAGCTAGAAATTCCCCAAAATTACCCATTAGACATGTACAGAGCAAGACGGTACAAATCGGGGTTCTCAAGTCCACTGTTGTGGCATAAACCAAAGCTATACCAGGATTTCAGAAAACCATGGCAGAACTTCTGTGCACAAGGATAGAACAGATGTGCAAGCTATTTGTTTTCAGTTATTTAGTTCAGACAGTTTACTTCTCAATCCTAAATTTAGCCATCATATGTGAGAAGAATTCAAAGTGGCGGGAGGGCAGGCGATCATGTCGGGTCGAAGGCGTGTACGATAATTGATCAGCAGAGGAATAATCCTCATGGGTGATTCCTACCATGCTTCCCTGTAACGGTTTATACACGAAGCGCTTGGCACCCGCAAGAGAGAAATCGTGGTGGATGATTCTTCCGAACTTTTGATTTCCAATTCCATCAATCTCTGAACTCTTAGTCTATTCTAATTCAAGAAAGGGGATATGAATCGACAAAAGAAAATTTGTTTCAAGATTCAAGGCACAATCTTTCTTGTGGTGTAACCAAGTTCGATTGGTTCTTGTGATGAACTGAATCGGCGGGCTCTACTACACGTCTGCGCACGATCTACCAATCTACCGAAAGAACAAGAAGCGAAAGAAAGAGGCACGGAGCGGCGGCGGGGGTACCTGCGGATCGGCGCTGGGGAAGACGGACTGGACCGCCTCGACGGGGTCGAACTCCATGTTGATGCCGAGGTCGGCGACCGAGGCCGCGGTGGCGGACGGTGAGTACCGGCCCCGCTTCGCCTGCAGCACCTCGAAGGGGTCGTCCAGGAAGGCCGCCGCCCCGCGCTTCCGGGTGCCGTCGACCTCCACCGCCATTGCCCGGCGACGGCGGCGATCCGGACGGCGACGATCCGGGGCGACGAGACGTTGGCAGCGATTCCGACGGCGAAAGTGGCGATCCGGGGCGGTGACGGCGGCGATCCGGAGAGGGGCGGCGGCGATCCGGAGGACGCTGGGCTGGTCGACAAGCTCCCGTGTGGCAGCGGCGCAGGAACCCTAGCGCGTGCGAGGGTACGAGGAGAGGATGCTTGCGCGAGGAGAGGGAGGGGAATGGTTCATGCGTGGGGGTGTTTTTTGAGGGTTGCGAGTTAACGGAGGTGGGAGGATGACGAAAAAAACCCAGCGAAATTAAACCGCGGAGACTATTCACCAAGTCGTCCATTAGGAGTAGAGATTGGGTAATTTGGTTGTGGATCTTTTTATCCAAATTTTCAATCAACTCTACAGTGACAACTTTATTTTCAATAATTTCAAGCCTTTGCATCACATGCACCAAAGTTAAAATAGTTTCATTAATGGGCCAAACAAACCTATCATAACATTACAAGAATCAAAAGTATGGCTACCCAAGAAATTCCTTCCGGTAATGGTATCAAGAATATATCTGTTTCAAGGAGTGATGCCTACATAAAAATTGCGAAGAAGAACGGAGGTAGATTGCTTCCTAGTAGATCTATTCTGAGCATTGCAAATTCTATGCCAAGCATCTTTTAGATTTTCTCCCTCCCTTTGTTTAAAATTAAGAACTTCATGATCGGGAGTACTAACAATGATAGAAGGACTAGCCATGACGACACAAGGCGACACAAGAAGCAAGCGAAAAGAGACGAACGGAAAAAGAGGGCAAATAAAACGGCAATGGTGAAGTGGAGGTGAGGAAACGAGAGGCAAATGACAAATAATGTAATGCGAGGGATAAGAGTTGTGATGGGTACTTGGTATGTCTTTACTTGACTTGACTTGGCGTAGATCTCCCCGACAACGGCGCCAGAAATCCTTCTCGCTACCTCTTGAACTTGCGTTGGTTTTTCCCTTGAAGAGGAAAGGGTGATGCAGCAAAGTAGCGTAAGTATTTCCCTCAGTTTTTGAGAACCAAGGTATCAATCCAGTAGGAGACTACATGCAAGTCGCCTCGTACCTACACAAACAAATAAGAACATTGCAACCAACGCGATAAAGGGGTTGTCAATCCCTTCACGGCCACTTGCAAAAGTGAGTTCTGATAGAGATAATAAGATAAATATTTTTGGTATTTTTATGATATAGATTGAAAGTAAAGATTGCAAAGTAAAAATAGACTGGAAACTTATATGATGGAAAATAGACCCAGGGGCCATAGGTTTCACTAGTGGCTTCTCTCAAGATAGCATAAGTATTACGATGGGTGAACAAATTACTGTCGAGCAATTGATAGAGAAGTGCATAGTTATGAGAATATCAAGGCATGATCATGTATATAGGCATCACGTCCGCGACAAGTAGACCGAAACGATTCTGCATCTACACTATTACTCCACACATTGACCACTATCCAGCATGCATCTAGAGTATTAAGTTCATAAGAACAAAGTAACGCATTAGGCAAGATGACATGATGTGGAGGGATAAACTCAAGCAATATGATATAAACCCCATCTTTTCATCCTCGATGGCAACAATACAATACGTGCCTTGCTGCCCTTACTGTCACTGGGAAAGGACACCGCAAGATTGAACCCAAAGCTTAGCACTTCTCCCATTGCAAGAAAGATCAATCTAGTAGGCCAAACCAAACTGATAATTCAAAGAGACTTGGAAAGATAACAAATCATACATAAAAGAATTCAGATATTGTTCATAGATAATCTTGATCATAAACCCACAATTCATCGAATCTCGACAAACACACCGCAAAAAGAATTACATCGAATAGATCTCCAAGAGAATCGAGGAGAACTTTGTATTGAGATCCAAAGAGAGAGAAGAAGCCATCTAGCTAATAACTATGGACCCGAAGGTGTGTGGTAAACTACTTACACATCATCGGAGAGGCTAAGGTGTTGATGTAGAAGCCCTCCGTGGTCGATTCCCCCTCCGGCGGAGCGCTGGAAAAGGACCCAAGATGGGATCTCACGGGTACAGAAGGTTGCGGCGGTGGAAATAGGGTTTCGTGGTGCTCCTGGATGTTTTCGGGGTATATGGGTATATATAGGAGGAAGAAGTAGGTTGGTGGAACTGCGAGGGGCCCACGAGGGTGGGGGGCGCGGCCAGGGGGGCAGGCGCGCCTCCCCGCCTCGTGGCCTCCTCGCTTCTTTCTTGACGTCCACTCCAAGTCCTTTGGATCACGTTTGGTCCAAAAATCACTCTCCCAAAGGTTTCATTCCGTTTGGATTCCGTTTGATATTCCTTTTCTGCGAAACACTGAAATAGGCAAAAAAACAGCAATTTGCACTCGGCCTTCGGTTAATAGGTTAGTCCCAAAAATAATATAAAACTGTATAATAAGGCCCATTAAACAACCAAAATAGATAATATAATAGCATGGAAAAATCAAAAATTATAGATACGTTGGAGATGTATCAGCGTGTTCTTCTAGTTTTCATGATAATAATGATGAAGATCTAAAAGTGATTGATGTGACTCCTATTAAATCTTTGTTTTCCAATATGAATCTTGATAAAGATGGGACTCGAGATGTGTCAACTTTAGTTAAAAGGCGTCCCAATGATTCAGAGTTTTTAGATCTTGATGCTAAACTTAATAAAACTGGGATTGAAGAGGTCAAAACTTTACATATTAATGAACCCACTATTTTGGATTTTAAGGAATTTAATTATGATAATTCCTCTTTGATAGATTGTATTTCCTTGTTGCAATCCGTGTTAAATTCTCCTCATGCTTATAATCAAAATAAAGCTTTTACTAAACATATCGTTGATGCTTTAATGCAATCCTATGAAGAAAAGCTTGAACTAGAAGTTTCTATCCCTAGAAAACTTTATGATGAGTGGGAACCTACTATTAAAATTAAGATTAAAGATTATGAATGCTATGCCTTGTGTGATTTGGGTGCTAGTGTTTCCACGATTCCAAAAACTTTGTGTGATGTGTTAGGTTTTCGTGAATTTGATGATTGTTCTTTAAATTTGCACCTTGTGGATTTCACCATTAAGAAACTTATGGGAAGGATTAATGATGTTCTTATTGTTGCAAATAGGAATTATGTGCCCGTAGATTTCATCATTCTTGATATTCTTGGTAGACCTTTCCTTAGAACGATTGGTGCAATTATTGACATGAAAGATGGAAATATTAGATTCCAATTTCCGTTAAGGAAAGGCATGGAACACATTCCTAGAAATAAAATTAAATTGCCTTATGAATCAATTATGAGAGCCACTTATGGATTGCGTACCAAAGATGATAATACTTAGATCTATTTTTATGCCTAGCTAGGGGCGTTAAACGATAGTGCTTGTTGGGAGGCAACCCAATTTTATTTTTGTTTTTTGCTTTTTGTTCTTGTTTAGTAATAAATAATTCATCTAGCCTCTGTTTAGATGTGGTTTTATGTTTTTATTAGTGTTTGTGCCAAGTAGAACCTTTGGGAAGACTTGGGTGAAGTCTTTGCAATCTTGCTGTAAAAAACAAAAACTTTTGCGCTCACGAGATTGGCTGCCATTTTTTACTGGAGAGTGATTTTAGGTTGATTCTTTTTGAAGATGATTAATAGACAAATTCCTCACGTCCACCAATTTATTTCATAATTTTTGGAGTTACATAAGTATTCGTTTGATACAGATTGCTACAGACTATTCTGTTTTGACAGATTTCTGTTTTTCGTGTGTTGTTTGCTTATTTTAATGAATCTATGGGTAGTATCGGGGGGTATGAACCATAGAGAAGTTGGAATACAGTAGGTTTAACACCAATATAAATAAAGAATAAGTTCATTACTGTACCTTAAAGTGGTGGTTTGTTTTCTTATACTAACGGAGCTCATGAGATTTTCTGTTAAGTTTTGTGTTGTGAAGTTTTCAAGTTTTTGGGTAAAGATTTGATGGATTTTGGAATAAGGAGTGGCAAGAGCCTAAGCTAGGGGATGCCCAAGGCACCCCAAGGTAAAATTCAAGGACAACCAAAAGCCTAAGCTTGGGGATGCCTTGGAAGGCATCCCCTCTTTCGTCTTCATCTATCGGTAACTTTACTTGAGGCTATATTT
Organism: Triticum aestivum; assembly: GCF_018294505.1. NCBI lineage: Eukaryota > Viridiplantae > Streptophyta > Magnoliopsida > Poales > Poaceae > Triticum > Triticum aestivum. The sequence continues at coordinate 264,662,493 of NC_057805.1, read as the reverse complement.
TTATTCACCACATGATATCACTACAAAAAAATACACTTCCGTGATGATACGTGTTTGTCACAGTAGGTCGCGTTTTTTGTAATGCATGTACATCCATGATGATTTTATGACAGAATCAAGATAGTCATACCTGTGCTGTCGTAGAAGTGTTCCATGACATTACCAAAATTATCATCACGGAAGTGTCCACTTCCATGACGATCAATCGCGCGTCACAGAAGTGCTTTCGTCAAGGGTGACCGACACGTGGAATCCACCTTAACGGAATGTCGTTAAGCTATCGGGTCGGGTTTTGGATCCGATAACCCGTTAACAGCCCCGACTAATGGGAAATTTCCACGTGTAAAATTCTTATTGGCCGGACGAAACACGTGGCAGCTCGTCAGTGGGTCAGATAGGCGGCTATGATATGTCGACACGTGCCATGGCCCACCACTGGCCCATTTAGCTTACAAAGCTGGCCCGTTTGACTTGGTCAAAAGTTAACGGGCTGGCCCACGAAAAGCCTGTTAACGGTCTCTTTGCAAATAGCCCATTTTACGGCCCGTTAACTCACGGCCCGTTAGGCCCTAAAGGAAATCGGCCCAACAACGTCATGTGGGCCGTCGAATATAACACCAGCCCATTTCACTTTCGGCACATGTATGGCCCACGACGTCTTTCGGCCCATATGAGGCCTTCGTATCTTTCCGCCCTTTACAGACCCACGGTGACTATAGCCCATAATGAACAGTAATTTTCTTTATACCCGTTAACGGCCCGTGATTTACATGGGCCGTTTCCAGCCCGTGTTAGCTTTTGGCCTATTGACGGCCCATACATTCTTGGGCTCCTTTTCGGCCCTCGATTACTTCCGGCCTGTTACTGGCCTGTTCCCCTAATGGGCCAAATTCGGCCCATGGCAAGAGTCGGCCCGTTACTGGCCTGTTCCCCTAATGGGCCAAATTCGGCCCATGGCAAGAGTCGGCCCGTTTCTAGCCTGTTAACCCATTGCACCGTTTCCAGCCCGTCCTATATTCTGACCCATTAACGACCCGTTATGCCTGTGACAGAATTAAGCCTTTGCTGTCCTACGGCCTGTTAACGGCTTGTTACCGTGCTGGGCCGATACCAATTACGCCCGATTACGGCCCATGTAGACCCATTTATCCGACGACCCGAGGCCCACCAATTACAGGCCCATTTATCGACGGCCCGTAGGAGACCCATGGATCCTACGGCCCGTATATGGCCCGTGGTAGTTGCGGCCACTAGCAAACCAGGGAAAAAGAAGACTAGGAAATAAATAAGGCCGAAACTAATGCTAGGCTATTAAGGCGATTGCACAGATTACATCCACTCGGCATCAAAGATCGCCACCAGTGCAAATATAGGAAACACCCTACACTATACAAAAATGGCTTGCTGTTTTCTTCAGCCGGTGGCTGCATGTTAAGAATAAATTTTGTATCGCACCAAAACAAGTTACAACTATATAACAAAAGGAAGGTTGGCATAAAACTTAACAGTCTAACAGATAAATGCACCACCAAAAGTTCAGAAGCTCAGTTCATTTGACCTGACTGTTACGTTTTCATGTTGTATTGTCCGATGGAGCACCATAACCCTCGCCTTCATTTCCCCTAGGCTCCTGAACAACATAGCAAATGTCTGATAGTCTGGTTTCAAAACCATGCATATCTTGACGACATTGAGCAATGTTTCTCCTTGTTTCACAAAGGGTCTCTGTTAGGGAATGGACTTGTGTCTGGAGCGCAGATACAACATTGCTTTGAGCTTGCATATCTTGATCATGAGGCAGTTTGGACGATATTTCCTTAACAACCAACCCAGTATTACGCAGGAACGTGCTTTTGGCACTGTTAGTGTACATGTACTGACCCACTGCAGCAAGAGCTGACATTGCGGTTATAGTTGCCTTGCCACCTTCAGAAGGTGGCGGTTCCACCATTTTTTCCATAGCTCCCTGAAAAGTTGAGGTTTTACATTAGTAGTACCAGAACAGAAGATATTAAGGAGGCAGCAAAACCAAACAAAATAGCTTTGGTCTATATACAGAACTTATTCTGGTGAACCCATGTAAAATATTAGTTGTATTTTATTGCAAAGTACATAATAAAACCAGGTTCCAAACATATGACCATGTACCATCGCTAATGTATTGTCTATTTCTTCACATTGTATTGAGGGCTAAGGATAAAGAGATGAAGTTTATAATACGGTAAGCATAGTATGACATCATTCATATCACAAAACAACTGAGAACAGACAAACATGCAATTGTAACGTTGTGTGGGCAAGTCCAGCACGGAACCAGATTACGGGTCAAGATCAAAGGAACATCACTCCTCTCTTTTAAACCTTGTAAGGTGCAATGATACGCTAAGACAATTGTGTATAAAATTGAAAAGAGTAATAGACATTGGCTGCAAACCATGCAATTCAAGGCACAAGTCAGAGTAAGTAGTAGTTAAAAGGCATGAGGATTAAGGACTTACAACAACGGCTTTGACTGGTGTAGTCATGCCCTTCTTCTTGCTGGTGTGACAGTCCTTGAAGATTTCCACAACATTTGGTTCAGGTACTTTTTGGTCCTTGTGGGCTTTCCTCTGCATTTCGAACAAGTCAATATAGATCTGATAATATGGTACAGCGAAAAGAGTGAAACATCAGCTAATTACAAGAGCCTCGCAGTGTGCAATATAGCTACGAGATCCTGTCGTCTGTTGGAATTTCACTTTCATACGGTTGGCCTTGTTCTTTGAACAGTTCACCTACAAGAAGATTTGTGTGGCACATGCGTAAATAGGACTTCAACATGTGATCTGATCACATATATATAATGTATCTGATACTTCGGATCAGACTAGCGTTTAACAAGGCCCCTCCAGTCTTCATCCAATATATTTTCCACTGGAGATGTTTGGGAAAGTTCACTGTTAGCCTTGCCTTCAAAGTGAGTTTTCCTCAAGTTATACCGATATTGTCGCAGAGCAGACTTGAAAACATGGGTGCAAGCTTGTCTGTCATCTTGGCTATCCAACTTGAACCTCATCTGTTGAAAATTATGGGAGTCTCATTATCAGCAACCTAGAAAGTATGGGACAGAGCAAGACGATATTACTAGTTTCCATACATAACCATACTTACAGATAAATGGTCGAGGAAGGTGTTGAACTGGGTTTCGTCTTTGTCATTCCTGTACTGAATCCATGTTGGGAGGATACGTACATGACACCTAATGGCAACCACTGCCTCTGATACTAACTTGGCTGACTCTGTAGCATCACGTGACCTTTTTAAACCTGCCTCAAAACGGATCTCCATTCTTCCTCCTATAGATTTAGTTAACCTATCGAGCATTATCCCTGATGTTTGTTTTCTCTTGCGCCTAGGTGCTAGTCTAACAACGAACATAGGAAGTGTTAGTGTACATCAAACTGTGAGACTACATATAAAGAAGCATGCAATTGTAACTTGACTCCAGCAACTACCTTCTTGCTGTTGAAGCTCACAAGGTTCATCTGATATTTCCAACTCGTCTTGTGTCAAGAGTGCTTGGGAAGTAGTGTCAGGTGGCAAGGGAGCTTGGGAACGTGCTGCTAGCTCAGTTGACGCACGAGTAAGTCATGCAGCTAGTAGTACTGTGGTAGGTGTTGCAAGAACTAGGGCTGTCTCTGCTTGTTTGGTGGCAGCTATTTGTTTCTGTTTGGCTTTTTTTGCAACTCGTGTAGCATGGGATGCCGTGTTTGTAGAATTTTCCGCTGGACTTTGACCTTCTATTGCACCATCAGTACCAGCAGAATCTGCAGGATTCATCCGCTTCTCATTCCCTGCCATTCTGTGTTTCTTCCTCTTTCTCTGTGCCATGTTAAGTCAAGCCGACAAGAAAAACGAATAACAATTTAGTTCAGAACAAATTGATGCATGATGCAGACGAACTGAACTTTGATGTTAGACAACCACATGATAGGAGGATGTAATATGTATGAAAAACGGGACAGAAGAGATAACCAGAACTATGATGTGTAAACTAAGAAGAAGACATTTCACCAAATTAGAAGCAATGCAATGGAAGGTAGACACCATATGAAAGATGCTACAAATATCGCTCTGCCAAGTTAACAATGTCTCATCATAAATGGCGTTTAAACAAATGTGAAGCAGTACAAGAAATAAATCATATGCAAGATGCAAACAACATCACACTACCATGTTAGAGGTCTCTCGTCATTAGTGCCATTGCATATTCACAACATTGCATATTCACAGCTTATGATGTGTAAACTAAGGAGAAGGCATTTCAACAAATTAGAAGCAATGAAAGCTAGACACCATATGAAAGATGCAACGAATATCACTCTACCAAGTTAAAACTGTCTCGTCATAAGTGCCATTTCAACAAATTAGTAGTACAAGCTAGAAAAGAATGTGAGATGTAACCTATATCACACTCCGAAGTCAAACGTGTCTTATGATAAGTGATTGTTGCAGGTTACACAACAGTAGTAATTTGATGTAAGAACATGGTGTGATAGACAGATATTGTATGTTCTAGAAACAGGAACACGTGTCTTATTCAAGTATAATGTGTAAAGTAAGCAGATGGAATTCAACAAAATTAGAAGCAATACAAGCTAGACATCACACATAACATGCAACCACATATAACAGTGCCAAGTTAGAGGGAGCACCGGTGATGCTGCACTAGGGGAGACGTGCTCATCATAAACACAGCTTTGTTGAGTGTCTATGCATGTGTTGTCTTGGAAATCATCTTAGGGGTGTGGAGGAGTAGAAACTGTAGAGGCCCTCCGTTCGGAAGGAGCACCTTTATCCGCTGCCTTGCTAACTTCCTTCCGCTTTATTGATTTTGAATTGTCAATTAAAACCGACAAGAAAAATCAATAAAATTCTCTCTTCAGAACTCATTCATGCATGATACTGACAATCACTACTTTGATGTAAGGCAAACACATGATACCAGGATGGAATATGTACGGAAAACAGGACGGCATGGCATGTTCACAACTGTTTGTGTAAACTAAGCAGAAACCATTCCAGCAAATAAGAAGCAATGCAAGCTAGACACCACATGAAAGATGCAACCAATATGACTCTGCCAAGTTAAAAGCGTCCCATCATAAATGGAATTTCAACAAATTAGAAGCAGCGCATGCTATAAATCATATGAAAGATGCAACTAATATCGCACTGCATATACTAAAGGTCTCGTCATGTTGATTGATGCGGGATACAAAAAAACAATAGTTTTATGTAAGGACATGCTTAATAGATAGATGTACTATGTACTAAATACAGGAAGGCATGTCACATTAACAGGTATAATGTATAAGCTAAGCAGACTAGCACATGCAGTTTAACCAGATTGGAAGAATTACAATCTAGACACCATATGCAACATGCAACCACATATCACGCTGCCAAGTTAGAGCAAGCACCTGCGATGCTAGTGTAGGGGAAATGCTGTAATCAACTATAGAGCTACGTTCACTATCTTCATCTAGCATTTCTGTTTCTTGAGAATCATGTCGGGAGGCTGACGCTGCATTCTTTAAATGAGGAGTAGTCCCCTTGCCTGCCTGCCTCGTCATAAGTGATTGATGAGGGATACACAAGAACATTAGTTTGATGTAAGAACATGGTTAATACACAGATGAACTAGTATGTACCAAAAACAGAAAGGCATGTCATATTCAAAGGTATAATGTGTAAGCTAAGCAGATGCAATTTAACCAAATTGGAAGCAATACAAGCTAGGCATCCGGCTGGAGTGGTGAGCATGATCATCTAGGACCTGAGAGCCTGGTGGGAGGCGGGCTGCTTCGCCACCATCGCAGCTTTTTAGTTGGCTTCCAGGTGATGCCTATCTTTGCTGGGCTTGTCACTGGCTCGGCCAGTGCCCTGACTAGCTATTTGTCTTCTGGTGCTCACGGGATGGTGGTTCATGTAAAAAATATATTTCCTTATCTTACCGACTTCGGCCTTTCGAATACAAGCTAGACACCATATGGAACATGCAACCACATATGACACCGCGAGTTAAAGCAAGCACCTGGGATGGTGGTTCATTGCGAGCGAGGTCATCAACTCCAGAGCTACGTTTACCGTCTCCATCTGCTGACACTGCACCCTTTATAGCGCTGTAACGTGTCTTGCCTACCCGCATACGAAGCTGGAGCGACTTCTCTCTTTTCTTTTTGGCTTCTCTCATGGTAGGAGAGTCTGAAATACCCTTGCATAAAAACACAATAGTGAGAGTAAGGGTGAAGTGTGTGCAGAACTAGTGCACTGTAAAAGTAGCAGATAGCAGGTGGCTGAAAAATAAATGACAGGAGACATATGATAGCTCTACAACATTGCATGGCAAACAAAATTAGATTCTACTCCGTATGATTTTGTAATATATGAGCACAGGAAATGCAGGTACTCCTCCAGCACACCACCACATGTGGTCATATCTAAGATAACAATCGACTAAAAATAAATAGGTCAGTCGATTTTTTAATGAACCGTCTGATCTATAAGGAACGGGCAGATGGCCTTCGTCTACCTCCTGCCAGTCACTGTTGACGATCTTTCTCGAACCGCCAGCGACCACCGGCCCAGACCCCTGCCTCCGCTGCCCCGCCCTCCCATCGACCTCACACCACCGCCGTGCTTGGCAGCGCCCCCAGGCCATCCCTTTAATCCCGGCCGACCTCCAGATCGGGCGCCAGTAGCTCTAGGCCGCACACGCCCCTAAGATAAACACCAAGGCGCTGCTTCCCCGGCATAATAGGCATACTAGCGCCTGTTACGCCGGGGAATGCTTCCGTTAATTGGGAATCAACTGGCCAGAAATTGAAATTCAGGGGGGCGACGGACCTCTAGCTAAGGTGAAATAGTATATGAGGAGAAACCTTGTGCATTGCGAGTTACTAGGAACATCTAGTATCAAGAATAAGCGGTCAACTAGTGTCTTCTGTGGGATGAATACCGTGCAAGCAGAGACGTAAGATTTGCACGAATAAGGGAAGAGGAGTACCTTTTTCGGTTGCCGGTGTGGTCACCTCCACATGTCGCGCCGATCTTCTTCTTTTTACCAGGGAAACCGATGTTCTGGAGGGTGCAGGCTTGGAGGAACCCATGGCCAAATTGTTGACTGTGTTGCCGTGGCCGTATGTCGGCGGAGGGGAAGCAGATCCGAGGCGGCGAAGGACGGCGTAGCAGGAACAACTCCGGTGCGGTGGAGGGTGGCGAAGTTGGAGCGACAGCAGTGAGGCGCAGGACGGCGTGGTTGAACTGGCTCAGGTACGGACGGCTCGGCCTCGGCTTCAACTACTAGCCGTGGAGGGCGTTGCGGTTGAGGTTGCGGTGGACGACGACGTCGGGGTATCGGCTCCGGCGTGATGGAGGAGGGCGGCGGTTGATGGGTGGGATGGGGTGGCGGACGGAGGACGCCGGGGTTTCGCGGCTGGTGGAGAGGTAGTTTTGGCGCCCACGGAGTATGAATGGGGAATCGGACGGGTGGGGGGAACCATGTTTCGGTCTGGGACGCGCTTGTTTTTGGCTTTTTTGAACAGAAGATGGGACGCGCTTGTTTGAAATTTGAGGAAAGTACAAACTTTGCCCCCTCTTAAATTTCGGACCTACTGCGGGTCGGGGGTAGGATGGTAATCCCAGGTGTCCCAAATAGTGGGCAGGAGCGATTTCGGCCGCGCGCATGTGTGCTTAGGCGGCCATTGTGTATGAATGTTTTTCGGATGCGGTTGCGTGGCGTCTAGATGAAGCTACGAACCTACCCCGGTTTAGACCTTTGGACGTCGGGCCGGTAGGTTTCACGGGTCGGAGTTATTAGAAAAGTAATTTCCTTGTACTACCAAACATTGGTCTCACGCGGTTTCGGGCGAGTAGAGGCTCTTTTGGCGCTTCGTTCGAAATTTTGAAACACAAGCATTCACGTTTAGAGTACTCTTGAACTATGAGGATTGACCTAAATAGACAACGTTATATTTGACCTTGTATGTTTGAAAACCTCATTAAATTATCCGCTTCTTTTTGAAATTTTGACACTTGAAAATCCTATAACTATGATTATTTTGGAATGGAGGAGCTAAATTTGAATCTATTTTGTACATGACTACATATGCTATTATGTACAAAATCAGAGCAAAGATTGGTGCCCCCATAATTTAGGTATGGTTTACAAATGCCATGATATCAAATTCAAATAATTGAATGGACTTCATGTTGAATTCGATTTTTTTTAAACCACCTTAAGTTGAATTCAAATGTATGCTAGTTCATAGGTAGCTATTCATAATGTCCATTGTGTAACTTTCGTATGTATAATGTGCTTTACACACACAACATGAACTATACTCACGTTTATATTTGATTGCTAAAGCGATGCATTGTCTGGAGTTCAAAATACTAACTATGTGGATCAATTGTGTCGGATAATAACATAGACATGCTCAAATTCGATAGAATCTAGATGTCTGATGGATCAATGACCGCTCCTTACGCGAATTGCAAATATCATGATCCCATCCTAGTATTTGGATACAATTTATATCTTTAATCAATGTGTAGAGTAGTCTTTTACGTGTAGTTTCACTCTCCATCGGTGGTCTCTCACACATGCTCACACACTCTCTCCCGAGGTGTCTTTCTCGCACACATGCTCTAGATACAACCCTCCCTCCCTCTCGTAACCATTTACAACTGTTTTCACTAACCTTTATCACAAGAACTCTTCCTCTTGCAAACTTACACACGCACAATCCTCATCGACCCTTTCTATATACATGGACCTGCCTACGTGTCTCATGTACGCACATTATCTTTACGCCTGTCTCTCACGCATTGTCTCACACCTCTCTTCCTAATCGACGAGTATGATTCTAGCAGAGCATTATGTAGGATGCCCCTTAAAGTTAGGTTGGATGAATAGTAATATCAGAGATAAAGGGGTTACCTTAGTCTGAGAACCTAGGGTTACAAATCCTAGCCGGCTTTGTCAGTGGACACAGAGTCCTTCACAATTCTGCTATCTTTGTCTTGTACGACTAGTCATCCATGGGTCTTCCTAAATGCGTCACGGGCCGACCAATGTGGCGTAGGACGGAACCGAACGAAGGGCCTCACCTCGACCCACCGGACCTCACGCGGTGACACACCCTCTGCCCCCACGTCTCATTATCTTCTCACACCTACACATACCAACACAAACACCACACACACAGAAAATTTCTCCTGGTGTCTCTATTCCTTCCCCCTTGCATATACACACTCAAGGGAATGGAATCTCTTGTCGTGACGTCATATTCATCTCTCTCTCTCTAGACCACTCTCATTTCTCATGCTATCTCTCCCACGCCCCCCCCCGTCGGCCCCTCTATCCATGCCTCTCTCGAATACGTAATACACACACATACCTCTCTAGGCCCCGCCAAATGCATCAACTACACATTCACACATGTTACATCACGTACCCCATTGATCTAAAAAGCCCTCTCTTCACGTTTATTTCGCATACAACATTCCTTTTGAATAAAGTGTGGCCAAAAAATTATTTTAGAGTTTCTACGTATATACAACATTACAAAGTTATATGGAGGAGTACGAACGCTAATTTGCATTGCATGGTGCCCACAATGATATTTATTCTGCACTGTGAATTTGTATATTTTTATACTATATACAAAGTTAGTCATAATAAAGAGAAATGAAGAGCATCTCTCTCTCCATCGCATACCCCCCTGTGCGCCCCTTTCACGTATGCACACAAAACTATCTCTAGGTCTTCTAAAAGTAAGCCCCCAGAAAATTCACGCATGTTTCATCTTTCTCTCGCGATATATGCAATGATGATCATTGTATTTGAAGAAAAAGCACGATACGTACATTGGACTTCAGAATCCACTCATTATGGTCACCATTTACGTTTAGTGGTTATTATACAGTCACGGGCTCACCGTACAACTCTGTATTTGCTCATGACATGACTAGTTGACCAGTTAAACGCTCCACGTGGCACCTCTAGTGTTGCATCACATTATCTCACTACCATCGTGCCCACCTGTCGACTTGTATCTACTCTACATCTACACTCTTATAAAATACATAAAATACACACATATAAAAAACAGAGTTGGTGATGATGGTGTGCCTGCCATCCTGCAATATAGGCCGTCCGATTTATATCTGACGGATAGGAAAGAAACTGTGGCAATTTTGCAAAAAGGTACCCACAAACCTCTCCACATTTGCAAATAAGGCCTTCCCTCGTTCATCCTTTTCTCTCACAATATAAACAAGTCATACAAATGCATCTTGATGTTACGTGCAACGCACGGGCATCTTGCTAGTAAGAATGAAAACAAACGACAAAAAAATATTTGGACGGTGGTTCGAAGTCATGACCGCGGGCACATCGGACAAGGTGGCCTTGTATTGGTATGTTGAGTCGTCTGTTTTAACACACATGAGCTGGTGTGGTGATTATACACACACGCACGCATGCACACGAACTGCATCCACGCAACACTCACACAAACACATGCACCCACGCACGCACGCAACACTCACACGTACACACGCAGCCACGCACGCACGCACGCAACACTCACACGCACACACGCACGCATGCATGCACACACCAGTACACCACACGACCAACACACACTCTCACGCTCAAGTGCTCAACCTACACGTGCATGCGCACACATCAGGCCCTGACAGACACATACACAACCAGGTGATTCCCGCGCACGGGTTGGAGCCTTGTCGCGCCTGCGTAAATTTGTGTTTATCTGACCTTTTTCCTATGCGAACTGACAGGTGGGACCCACAAGGAATGTGGTCAATTTAACTAGTCAACATGGCGCCACACAGACTATTTGGCCAGTCAACAGAGTGCAATCCGATGCTGAACTGTGAGCAAGTGACCGTATAATCACCGCAAAACGTATATAGTGACCGTAATCAGCTTATTCTGAAGTTCGGTGACCGTATTACGCTTTTCTCTCTGTAGGCCCTCCAAAACTACATCTCTACACGTTCTCGCATGTTACATCTAACAATTATGCAAGACAGCACTACTACTACACTCTAACACAATAAATCATATGTGTTTTTAGTTTTACTAGATATCATATTGTTACTTATAATTATTCAGTTTGCATACATAAAATTGCCTTTGAAATGTATGGCCAGTATCATCTACCGCGCGGGAAAAATCCCGCCCTTTCCTGTTTAATCAGGTTTGTATCGATGGATCGTGCGAAACAGCAAAACTATAGTACTATACAGTACTACAAGTGACAGTTCACTGGGCCGTCGTGTCGTCTACTCCTCCGTCGTAAGAGTGGAGCGCTCGCTTTTATAAATCTTCTAGTCCCTTTCGCCGACATGTGGGACATCAAGCTACCGGGTCCACGTGCCATACCGGAATACATTGCAGAGCAGCCGGGGTGAAGCACCCCAGTCATGGAGCCGGCGTAGTAATGAGCAATGAGGCGTCAAATCACAAAGCTGCACCTTTCCCGCAATTAAGTTGGAGGGACGAAGCAACCATCATTTCACTCGTTGCTGAATCCGCTTCTCCCTCATCTTCTTCAACTTAACCACGTGTTGCTTCTGACGTTGTTCTGCCTCATGTGGGACGCGGATCGGCTTGGTAAAGCACTGAGACGTGGGACCGCATGTTAGCAAACCGCCAGGACAACGTCCTCCGAAAATAAGAAGCCTAATCCTAGACTTACAAAGGGCTACGTAGCTACTACGTATACTTTCCATCTAATCTATATATGCCCCCCTGATTTTCAGGTGGGGTGGGCCTAATCCTCTCCTTTAATCCAATCAAATAGTCCCACATCACATCAGTTCGTAACTTTACGTAAACCATTACGTGGATGTAGCATTGCTCAAATAAGAAACCTCCCCCGCCATTCGCGCGGCAAAATCACCTCCTTTTTACTAATCTTGATTCTATAATTTTTTAGATCAATATAATTGAGATTTGTATAGATAGCACACAGGAGCAAAACCAAGTGGTACGGTTAAGGGCATCCGCAATGTGTAGCCAAATGTGAAAATAGCTTTTGGCATCATGGGAACCATTGTGGACGGTGTTGCCAAAGCCAAAAAGATGGAACCGAAGCTCCCTGATTGATTGATTGAAGGAATAGAAAAATGCAACGTCTCTCCTCTTTCTCCCATGCTTGGAAGCATGTAGTACAGTATAGAGCACAGAGTCTACTCCCCTATCCCTTCTATCACAAATCACAAAGCAGTGAGGCGTCAAATCACAAAAGCACGGACGAAGCAACCATCATTTCACTCTTCGCTGACTCCGCTTCTCCATCGTCTTCTTCGAGAAACCATCTCACTGCACTAGTACTCCTAGTAGTACTAGTAAAGGACTTCCTGGATGCAAATAAGGCGGTTGTCTCGGCTTGCAGGCGGCACTTGCGAATGACTTACCGTGGTCTCCCTCAATGGTGTTCTCCGTCGAACGCACTTCGCCAAACCACCAAAAAAAGATATCGTCGACGTCACCGCAATGGGGAAGGAAGTCAAATATAGTTACTACCTCCATTTTTTTTGTACACAAGGCCAGCATATTAAAATTACAATTTGCAAAGGGCCACTAACACTAATCGAGGCAAAATTGATGGGGTTAGCAACTAAGGACATTAATATCCCCTGCATGCATGCGGAAGTGAGAAGGTTGGTTTGCATGGCGCTGCATTAATCAAGCGATGAGGAGTGAGATGGTTAGCTCTTTGGTCTTTGGAGAAAAAAATACACATTAATTGACACGTGAAACAAGGATTTGTATCGATTAAATCCCGCGAAGGAAAACCCCGCCTTTCTTTTTTAACACTAGTACTCCTAGTACGTACGTACTTATCCTGTTTGGGTCTAGGCCTTGCATTGCCAAACTTCGCCACACATTTTTGCCAAGCTTGCCTAAAGTTTTCAAAATGAGAAGGAGGTACACTTGCGCACGGCTGTCGCGGTCGCACCGCACCCTCACACGGTCGCTCCTGCATGCCGCGGTCGCACCGCACCCTCACACAGTCGCTCCTGCACGCCGCAAACCCAACCAAGGGAACGCACCCTCACTGACACGTGCTGTCGCATGTGAACAAACCAAACTCAGCCATCCTATCGCTGACACATAATTTTCGTTCCTAGAGTATGTTTATCCAACCGCATGTTGGGGAGTATCCGTACGGACCGTGCGGTGGTCTGTTGGGGAAGAAGAAGAGGTGAGGAAGAAGGAAAGAAGGGTTAGGAGACGTAGGATATTCATCCAACCGCCTGAAATGGTAGACTGACCCAAGTCAGGCGACTTGCATAACAAATATATGTTTTTACACAGCAAAAGATCCATAAAAACAACAACATAAAGAAAAACTATCACTGCTCACGGAAAGAGACGACCTCGTCGTCTTTTGCTGCCGGCGCGAACCAGCCGTCGCTGCCGACGTGTGTCTCCGCACCGTGGTTGTCCTCGGCCTCCAGCTACTCGTTCAAGCGGAGCGTGCGGGCGCTCTACACGGACGAGAGCACAGCCCGGTTCAAGTCGAGGACGTCCGGTTCCGCCTGCAGGAGGGCCTCGATGGCAGCGGCATCCGCGCGCTCCGCGTCGAGTTGAGCCTCCGCCGCCCGGTTCAAGTCCAGGACGTCTGGTTCCGCCTGCAGGAGGGCGTCGATGAGAGCGGCATCCACGCGCTCTGCGTCAAGTCAAGCCTCTGCCGCCCGGTTCAAGTCCAGGACGTCCGGTTCCGCCTGCAGGAGGGCCTCAATGGCAGCGGCATCCGCGCGCTCCGCCTGAAGTTGAGCCTCCGCCGCCCGGTTCACATCCACGACATCCGGTTCCGCCTGCAGGAGAGCCTCGATGGCAGCGGCATGCGCGCGCTCCGCATCGAGTTGAGCCTCTGCCTCCCGGTCCTCCTTTAGTATCGCCATGTTGAACCGCTGGTCCGCCTGCACCATGGGGGACTCGGACGCCAGCACGAAGTCGACGTCCATCGTCTCATACCCATCGGGGGCCTTCTACGCCGCGACCTCCGCCATGAACATTGGATCGGCTTCCTCCTCCTCGTAGCTTGGCTCCAGAGAACTCGGGGATTGGCCCGCCGCAAAGCGAGCTTGGGAACAGAGGTCTGTGGCGCCGACCGCCGCCGCGATTTCTGCGCGGCGCTCCGGCGTCAGCATCTTGTAGTAAGTGATCTTGCGGCGCACCATGGCTTTCCGGCGAACTAGGGGACGCTTGATGCGGGCTATGGGATCGAAAGGTGGGGGAATGGGCTGGAGATTTGGTGTGTTTTTAGGGCACTGGCTGGCGTAGGCCGAGCAGCGAAGGTTCTGGTGTGAATAGTGGTTCCGGTGACGACCGGTCAATCGGTTTTGACTGTACATCGCTCTTGTCGCGTTCGCGTTGCAGCCCGGCACGCTGGACCCTCCACATTGCTCACCGAATGGAACACGCTTTGTCTTGCGTTTTCGCTCGCTTGTGGGACCGCAGTTGAGAGCAAACCGACGTCCCTCCCCCTCCCCCGCCCGCGTCATTTATTATACCACCACTCCCTCCATTTTATGCGGAGTAAATAAAAACATAGGGAGTATACTATGGATGAGGATCCCCTAACGTGGCCGAACCCATTGAGTAACTGACATGCGGGGCCTAGCAAGCATGGGGTCCGCCAGTAAGTGACCGAAAGGGAGGGTAAGGAAGGGATACCTACGTCAGAGGATCCACTTCCACTATACTACTTTGAACAAATGTTAGAGTAATAATATATGACATGCAACTTACACAAATGTTAGAGTAATAATATATGACATGCAACTTACACAAAGCATACAGGGTCTAATGCGTTTTTCAAGGCTAACTTTGACCAAATGTTAGAGTAATAATATATGACATGCAACTTACACAAAGCATACGGTCAAATTCGTATGTGAAAGGAGTTTCCAATGATCTAATTTTCACATTATACATCTCATGTACTATTAATCTTATCAATAGTCAAATTAGAAACCATCTCGAGTACAAATCTAGGAGTACGTACGAATCTAACAATATTGATTGGGCGTTGTTGAATGTTGATACCTTTTTGATCAAAGTAGAGATACTTTGACTACACATAAAACTTATATGTAAACTAGAAAGGATAGGGGAGTATATTGTACGTTCAAAAACGAAACGAACATTGAATACCCTTTATATATGATTTGCAGATGCTATGATCACCGGTTCAAAATTTTGAATCTGCCTTAGGTATCACGTGCCCCACTCGTTCCCTCTTGATTTCATCTCGGGATCCGGAGATCTATTGAAAGAGGACTAGGGTGGGTACATGCGAATGATACTCGGCGGAATGTTCAAATGAGGCATGCGGGAGGATGGACTCGACTGGAGGGCGACATGATCGATGGAGAAGAGGGTTGGAGAGGAATGAGAAATAAGCAAACGCCACATGATTATACTTGAACAACTTAAATAAACAATAAGTTGTCTTGCTTGGCCTACATAGTGAAAGGCCTAATGCGTAAGGCGGAGCACTGACGCTCGAATATGGCCGGGAAAATAGGGAAACTGACATGTGGGGCACACCCGTCGGGACAACGTAGCGCAGACTAGTCCAATGGAGGAGCTGTCCCACGACCTCCTCGCCACCGACAACCGTTCATGTGGGTCGTCGGGGCCAACAACGGGGCGCAGCTCCAGCACCACCTCTGGACACGGCGACCGCGGTGAGTGACACGCTCATATCGTCGCTAGACACGGTCGGTTTTAGTGTGCCGAGGGTGGCGTTAGTGCTGTGGCATGACCAACGGTATGTTTGGTTTGTGCCCAAGGTTGCCCCATCAAAGGATTGGGTAGCCAAAATTTTGGTTGAGGTATTGGTTGCCCATGATTTGGCCGACATTGGCAAGAAAAATGAACTAGAGTTGGCTAGAGTTCATTGGCATGCCAAAGAAATGGCAACCATCCAAACAAAGACCAATCTTTGGGTCATGACCAAAATTTGGGTTGAGGTATTGGTTGCCCATGATTTGGCCGACATTGGCAAGAAAAATGAACTAGAGTTGGCTAGAGTTCATTGGCATGCCAAAAAAATGGCAACCATCCAAACAAAGACCAATCTTTGGCCACAATCCAAACACACCCCAACACCCGGCTCGTCGAGGATGCACGGGGTGCCGCGACGCGTCTGCGGAGTGGTGTAGCGCGGCCAACTGCATCCTCCAGACCTGAGACCATGCCGGGTCGTCTTGCTTTTTCAATGACATGCGGGGATCGCATGTGAGCAAAGGGCATCTCCAACGTTGCCACGACCGCAGCTGACTACCCTGGCACACCAAAACCCTCGTCCCTCGCGTCGTCGCACGGTGCGTTCCCAGCCGGCGCCAGCTGCCCGCATTCATGCCGTTCGTTCGTATGTCATCGTTAAGAGGCTCGGTGCCCGAGGAACCAACTCCGGCGACTTAATGACGCACCCGGACGCTTGGCCTCACCGGAATGCGCTACTTAAAGCGGCAACGCCCAGCTAACCTCCACACCATAGCGCATCGTCCTCCTACCTGGCACCACATCCGCCATGACCGCAAGCGCGAACGCTCTGCAGGAGAGCTTGTCTTCGGGGATGAAGCTTGAGGTCGCCGCCCTCGCTCAATTTGCCGCACAAGCGGTGGCCACGCTGGCGGCCGACGACGGGAGCACCGTCAGCCACGCTTCCTACTTGCCGCCATCCATGGAGAAGACGATCGAACAATGGCAGAAGGAAGGGTGAAGGCAAATGGAGGAGGGAGGAAGAGCGTGCAACAACAGTTCCAAATCGAGAGGGAAAGGTGAAGAGTCGGTGGACGGTTGCCAGTTTGCCACGGTACACGAAGAGGCGCCCCGGCCTACACGTCCTTTCGGAAATTGTACAAAAGGACTCGCCGTCTTCTCACTGACATGTTGGAACGAGACCACATGTCAACGAAACATGGTGTGTAATTTCTCATGCAAAATGCGATCTGGCCACGTTGGCCCGAGGTGCCGCATTAGTTATCGACCTTTATTTTTTAACATACAATCTGAGTGGATAGCTCCTGTGGTCATCACACGTGAGCGGATATATAGGTGGGCTAGGTGGGCAGGCGGCAACAATCTAAGTGCTAAAAGAGTTGATCTGGAAAAAAGAGTTGATCCAATGCTTGGTTTTGTTTGGATTTTCCAACTATGACCATTGGATAGAGTGGATCAATGGCTTACGTTCAAAGTTATTCTCATTCTACAGAATGGTATAGGAACGTGGAGAGATTTGGTTGATTTTATATCGCTGAATAATATAAAATATTATGAGTGCACACGCTCCACCCCGAGGTTTGTAGCTCCTTCTCGGCTGTTGGGAATCTATGTTCTTCCACTCTTTAGTTTAAGACATGAGCTTTATTCATCCTGTTGCCGACACGCGGGACATCTATATGCCTCCATTTTACAAAATCATACTATATGCCTCCATGACACGCGGGACATCTAGCATCAAGGTGGCGTGTCATGCAAGAAAATGGAGATATGCAGTGCGTAAGTGAGTCATGCACTTCGATGGCACCTAGTACTACGCAATATTTTTTCTCCTCGATGGCACGTGAATAGTGCACGTACTCAATGACAGGGCACGGGATGGTAGCCATGGACATGGTCGGCCCTTTTTGAAGAGAGTACTAATAAATAACTTTGATGTGTCCCGTCAACTCGCAGAACGACGAGAAGCTTGCTTACTACGCCTTCTCCCTCGCCAACGCGTGCACGGTGGCTCGCAGCACGAGGAGAAACTTTTGCTTACAAGCGGTGGACGTGCAGTAGTTCATTTGGTGTCAGATTGCCAAAAGTATTACTGTAGTACCATAATTATTGTTCGACTTCCGGAAGAGGAGAAGAGCCAAGCGCAAGGTCACCTACTAACCTAGTACAATACTACTATAGCCAAAGCTGGTCCACCTTTTTAGAGCATGGTTAATTAATATAGGCGGCTCTTGCAGCGGCACATCATTTAGAGCAAGTACTCTCTTCGTAGGAACAAAGGAAGTGAAACAAAAGTTGGAGTGGATGCTAGATTGCCAATTAAAACATGATTACATAGGAAAAAAATCCTATAGCATTCTATCCTATGAATCAAACGACCAATGTAGGAAAATTATGAGGGGGGTCTCTCCAACAGTGTTCCTTGGCTCGCACCTAGCATCACGGTGGTCGCACTTGGAGTCATTCATCTGGTACACGTGGCATCTCAGATCTGGACACAAGGTGACGCGACCTCTCACTTCCTCCACCATTTGAAGCGGCGCGCCGGTGGAGGGCTAGCATACTCCAATATTAGGTTGGCTCTATGTGATGTGGCAACTTCATATACTAACCGGATGCTGGCTATACTACTACGGTACTCACACTCCAAGAAGTGACTCGAAAACCATTCATAAATTGAGTCTATGACATGCATACGCAACTGAAATGTAGCATTCATTAAATACAACAAGTCATCAACACACAACGACAACGAGGATACATGTTGGATTATAGATTATTGCCAACAAAACATTCTAGCAAATACTAAAGTTTTCATCACACAACAAATAACAAGCAATGAAATGAACTTCAACTCAACCAATCCTCGGCGTTAGAAACGCTTGCTTTGAACCATAGGTGCTCTGGGAAGGGCCAGCTATTGTCAATATCGAGAGCAACGCAGGACTGATCATCCAGGCTGAAGCGGCATATATCAGGACCAGGGTAGGGAACCATCGAAATGTCTGAGGTATAGATACAGTTGCTTCTCATAAATGGTAGTAACGTTGTGTCAACAGCAGTTGGATCGCCTTTCACCATCATTGGATAGTTTTGTCCAAGGAAGAGCGAGTTTGCTCCAAGACTATCAATACTGAACCAGGGAGAAGGTGTTGGCGCTAGCACACTAGTATCCGTCCTGAATACCATGCAACGGGTGTTGGAATAGGTCAGGAGAGGGCGACCATGGGAGACAACACATGCTTCCTCAGTAGTAACAGTCTGAGTGCACTGTATATAGACAAGAAGAGGTGATCCATCGGAATTAGTTGTCAGGCACCACTGAGTATATAAGTTCTGCTCCTCCTCATGCTCGTGATCATCACCATCGTCATCTCCCCCTTGCTTATAAATTTTTTCAAGTATAGGTGGTGGAATGTTCACAGGACCTTGGAAACACAAGAAGAAGGTTAATTAGTAAAGGGAAACTTGCTAACCCGCATGCATGTGGATGAAACAATTATAATTACGGTGGAAGACAAACATACCGAAACTACGAGGATCCCATGCAAAAACAATGCCACAAGTGGTGGCAGCAAACACAAGATCCTCATATTCAATTGCATCACAGTACACATCCGTGTATAGAAACTGATTTTAGCAATATCCATCCAGTCGAACCACGAAGGACGGCAACAAGCTTGTCGAAGATAACAACAACTTGATAGTTCTTGTAATTCCAAGAGCGGTTGGGAACTCGACAAATTGCTATCTTCAGTAGACGACAGTCACCATGATCGTATTTGAACGTATGTAGATCATCTGTGTGCTCAACCTCAGGGCACTCTGAGATTTTTGGAAGTGGAATCCGCTGACGAGTGTACACATTGACAAGTTCCCACTCGCAATTGTACCCAATATAAACAACCCAATCTCCATTTGCGCCAGCCCAGGACTTACCCTTAAGTGATGGCATCTTGACATCACACGTATCATTATCAAGCGGCATCAACTTGCAAGGTGAGGCCTCCGTCGTCCGCGCCCATGCGAACAAGCTTATAGCGAAGAAGATAAGGGAGATCAAACCGCTCCTGGACCCTTGGGTTCCTTGTAATGATGTTATTAGTTGAGTCGAGAATGGGCTTGAACGAACCTGCCATGCTAGCCGAGGTGATGACGTCGCACCGATCAATGAGTTCCCCCACCACGTCATCTTTCAGATCGGGGCAAGAATAAAGGGGTCGTTTCCAGCTTGTTCCCTCCATGGAGAAGACGATCGAACAATGGCAGAAGGAAGGGTGAAGGCAAATGGAGGAGGGAGGAAGAGCGTGCGACAGCAGTTCCAAATCGAGAGGGAAAGGCGAAGAGTCGGTGGACGGTTGCCAGTTTGCCACGGTACACGAAGAGGCGCCCCGGCCTACACGTCCTTTCGGAAATTGTACAAAAGGACTCGCCGTCGTCTCACTGACATGTTGGAACGGGACCACATGTCAACGAAACATCGTGTGTAATTTCTCGTGCAAAATGCGATCTGGCCGCGTTGGCCCGAGGTGCCGCATTATTTCTCGACTTTATTTTTTTAATGGCGTGCCGTTCAGTTTTGAAGCACGACTAACTGGTACTGTTTGCAGAGAAAATCTAAACTACTCCACCTCTAGTACTAGTAGTATAAAAAAGATATATAGGCGGGAGCTTCAGAGCTTTCTTGCTAAGGGCTCCCACTTGCTTCTCACACTATCACCCTCTCTCCAGATCTAAAAAGACGGCCTCTCTCTCCCTCCTCACCGGTGGTCACAGATCCGCCGGGGAAGAAAAGGACGTGCAGTGTTGACGCACTCGTCGTCGGCGAGCGAGGTCACGCACTGACGACAAGGCCATCCTCTCAGACCTAGCGCCCGCGCGGGATGGCCTCCGTCCCCAAGCTCGCTGTCGTAGTGCGTGTGGAGGACGATGACCACGAGCGAAGCCACTTCCTACCGACCCTCAGGTATGCTACCTCTTTTCGAACCATGCCCTTGTTCTATTGCCCCATCTGCCATGTCGCTGCATGTGGATCTTTTTCCACTCCACCATCTTCCCAATTTGCTATCCTCTGCTCTGCTGGTCACGCAGACGAAAACCTTAATTTGCACTATTAAAGGAAACCCTACTTCATGCAGACTAATCCATGTCTGGGTTGAATAAGGAAAGGAAGGGAGACTGTACTGTCCAAGAGAGTAGGCATCGAACCCGCATCTAGGTTGAGAAGGGGAAAATCAGTAGCTAAGGAATGAGTCTCGTGTCTCTTGGTTAAAGAAGGGTAGAAAGGCATGACAACGCAATAGAGAATGACCAGGTCGATCGGTTTGTTGTCCTCACATAGGAAAAAGGTGGCTAAACATAACAAAAATGGGACGTAATCCACATATGCCGCCTGGATATTTGTTGCTCTGGGCAACCATATCTCCCTCACCACTTTATGCGTCTGTGGAGGTACATCGTACTGGTGCGCCCACTGTCCGAATGGGCCTCGCATGCTCTTAGTCTAACTTTTTTGCTGTTAGTATAACGCCAGCAGTCAAGTCAAGCAATGCTACTGCTAAAGTGATGCCACATTTAACTAATGCCGCACTCAGTCTAATGCCACCGATAAATTTAAGCAATGCCATTTAATGTCACTGGATTATTTCAGGGTTAGCTGTTGATTGTGGATGTATTAAAGATTTTTCAACTAAGGCATTCTAATGATGTTGCACAGCCAGTATACCAACGATGAAACTTGTTACTACCTTCAGATTTTTGCACTGTTAATGCTTATAGATTACATACCTCACTTTCATGAGATAAGTTAATTTTTTTGTACAGTGTCACCAAAATGCCAAGGCGCTGATGTCATTTTATTTTGGTTAAACTGCACAAAAAATTATGAAGACAAGAGGAAAGGTTAAGAGTGGGCACCTCCTCCTCTGGATGTTCTCTTGATTCGTTCGATCAAGTTTTTATGTTTGATCGATTATCAAGATTGGGATAGCAATTTTTAAGGCCCCCCGAGTTCGAAATGATATTTACCTTGGAGGTACATGGTTTGCAATTTTTTTATACTGTCATTAGTTAATAATGCTAGTTACCTTCAGACTTTTGTATTTGGTTTAATGCTCATGCACAGCTAGTATACCAATGCTGAAACGTGTTACCTTTACATTTTGTATTGTTAATTCTTATAGAAATCTTCCAGTGCCAGAGTTTATTGAAATCTGGTCAGTAAAACCATTGTACTGTACCCTGTAATAAAATAACTACTCTACTGTTGCACTAGCCACTGGATTAGTGTATATTTGTAGTATTCGAAATTTCGAATGGTGTTGCATTAGCGTATGGACATAAATAAAGGGTGGCAAGCTTTCCCAGATATGTGCTCAAGAAAACTACTACCTGTTTTTCTAAATACTAGTAGACATTTGGGTACTTTAAACTGAACCGCAAAAACCTCTTATATTAAGGAACAGAGGGTGTAGAGTTCACTCAAATTATCCCGGTAAAGCTAGTCACACCTTTGTTAAAATTAATGTTCATTATGTTATCGGAGGAGGTCTCTAAGTTTGTCTCTAATGCCTGTCAACTACATACCTGATATCATGATGTAATGTTAAGTCATTTCCTTTTGTACAGTGTCACTGAATTGTCAAGGCGGTGATGGCATTTTATTTTAGTTGAACTGCACAAAATATGCTTAAAAGAAGAGGAAAGGTCAGGAATCGATCATCTTTCAGAACGAACTATATATGCCTTTCTGACATCAGCCTCTGTTGCCTTATTTATTCCTTCAATAAGGTGGTTAGAAACAGTCTTGCTACCTTTTCCCATTAAGAAATTGGAATGCTTATATTTGTGAGTCTATGCTTCAACTAGTGCCACTTTTATAGTAATCACACGTTCAATATCTATGCAAACAGGGATGCTCAAGTTTAGTGGAACTGCACAAAAAGTCCAACTGGTTCAACATTAGGAGCATGTTTTCTCCCAAACCTTTATATCCAATTGGTGGCACTATGAGCTGTTCATTAAGAAGGTACATGGTTTGCTACTATCTTGCTACTCTTTTTGTACTATCATTAGATAGTAATACTAGTGGTTTGCATGTGAATTTATTGGCAGGGTGGACCTACATTGGAGGTGCCGGACATGATTCAATGACTAGATGCTCAATTTCAGTTGTATCGATTTCACCTCTTCCATCACTGCGAACATGGATATCCTTGGTCTGATGAAGAATAGGCACTATATTTCTGCTCTAAACAAGCAAATCAATTCAGTATGAAATTGTCCAGGGCAAAACATGACTGTATCAAATTGTCCAGTGCAAAACATGACAGATCTAAGCGGAAGAGACATGTTTAAACCGAAAATACAAGGTGGGTATATGTTTACTAGCTGCTTGATATTTGTGTAGACAGAGATGTCTGCCCGTTGCTATTTAGCAAACACACAAAGTGACCGCAATTTTGGTTGAACTGCACAAGAGAATAGTATAGTCACTGCATGCAGTGCCATTTGAAAATAGACACAGAAAGATTGGATAGTCACTTCATGGACTGCAGAAAAGTAGTACTGTACTATTTATTGGCCAACACTAGGTGCTTCATTGCTTTGGTCTGATTATACAATGGGCATCATTTTGCCTAAGTTAAAGTTTGTATTCCGAAAATAGTCTCGCCGTGTGATCAAGAGAAGACCAAATCATATTGCAGTGGATGTTCCTCCATCATGTGTGGTTCATTCCCATGGTTCCAGCTGTTGGTGAAACCACTTACGTTTGCAAGAGGAATTGTAGACTTCAAAAACAAATTTGTCATTCAGTCTGTACTGAATGTTGGCCAAGAAAAGCATCCATGTTAGTAGGAAGAACATATGTTTTTCTAGATCTTTGCTTTTGGAGCTACATATTTGTATATGATCTGAGAATCATTGAGATGCATTAACATGTTGATCTTATGTATGGGAATCATACTAGTTGGTTTTAGTTGTGGCTGATCTTTGCTTTTGGAGCTACATATTTGTATATGATCTGTGAATCATTGAGATGCATTAACAGTTCCTTATATCTGTTCGCTCAGTGTTTACAAGTTACCGATCGATCACTAGCTAGCCTACTAATGCGCTCCTGGCTGTTTTAGTTGCGACGCAAGATCCAAAGTGGCAGTTTTTTTAATAAAAATGCCTACCTCTGAAGAAACTGACAAGCTGCTCTGAAGAAAATGCCATGCGAATATGAAGAAACTGCTAGCAAAAACGTTCGCAAATGCCTTATCTCCCAGCTAAAGTTCATCAATTAATGCCCTCGGCTGCGACTCGTTGCATGCTGCTCCGCGTACTGGCTGCGAGCGATTTTGAGTGCCCGCATGCAGCCGGCCGTAATTAAGGCAGCTAACTGATGCGAAAAAAGATGTGCTTTAATTGTTGCAGGCCTTTTAAATCCGTGGAATCATTATTGACAAGGAGGGAGATGATTTGAGTGCACTCGTTTGACCGTAATGCCAGCGTGCGACCCAGCACGGACGGGACGGGACGGCACAGTCATAATTTCAGTTTCTCTAGTTTTCCACGGCAAGCTGGCGTGCTAAGCCATGCCTGCTTCATTATGCATTGAATTCCGATGACCGTCGCGCTACCTTCCGCTTATAAGTAATGTTTCTCGGCCTTCTATGGTGGCACCGTGACCCAACTCGCCCTATCCTCATAAGCCCCCACCGGCCCGACGTTGCTCGCCACTTATCCTTGCTCTCGCCACGTCCGCCATGCCCCCGCCCGTCCGCGATAGGCGTGGCCGGAGGCGGTCACCGCCGGAACTAGTGTTCGGTTTTTCACCGAAAGGCAGACGGAGGGAGGAGGCATTCTATCGGTCTTTAGATGGCAATGCGGAGATCGAGGACTTGTTGGAGCGCGACCGCCTGGCAGAGGAGCAGGAGTTGTTGGAGCACGACCGCTTGGCGGATGAGCAGCGTATCGCCGATTTGCGCCGCCAGCGGGACATGGAGCAGCAGCGCACCGACACTCTGAGTCGCGAGCAGAGCGCCCGCACGTGGGCCGACTACGTGGAGGCCGATGCCCAGCAAATAGCCCTGGAGGCTGTCGGGCATGCACGCGTTCGCGACGCCGATTTTTACTACCAGCTCGTCAAGTGGGTTTCCCACTTAGAAGCCGAAGCTTCGGTGGACCACGCCGGCATGGAAAGGGCCAACACGCGCGAACAACGTGCCTTATCGCACCTCTGGCAAGTCCGAGGTGAGGCGGAGGACGCCGGTGCCGGCGTTTAGCGTGTACCACAGATGGTGGCCGGCATCGTCTAGTTAGCTAAGAGTAAGTTAGTACTTGTACGCTACTAGAGTATTAGTGGAAGTAGATAGTTAACTTGGCTACGATGGTTGTCAACGTGGAAGTTCAGTACTCTATATGTGGATCAGACCTGTTACTTTGCTCTGAATGTTGAACTTTCCGTTTGAACATATGGAATGGGCTATTATTTTTTAAATGGGTTGTATTTGTCCTCCACGGGTTTAGAGGCTGACTTGTGGGCCTACCAAGTTGACGCGTACACAACCAGGAGATGATTGTACATGGAGAGGATGATAGTAGGGACCCGCCAAGGTCATGGCAGTACGCAAGCAAAGTGCCTCCTTATTTCAATCCAATAAAAAAATGGCTCCTCGTAATGGATTTGTGACATCTGGGTCCCATGCCATTGTCAACGTAGTCAATAAACGAGAGAGTTGCACAACAAGCGGCTGACAGCAGGGACCCAACAGCTCGCCCAGTTATTTTTGTTTTGGGTTAATTTGATAAATGCCACTCCAAATCTGGTGTTTCTAAGAAATGCCATTGCAATTCCCAAACTTTGAAAAATGCTATTTCATGCCATCCCCAGTGGCATTTTTCGAAGTCTGGAGTGGCGTTTTTCAAAGTTTGCAAATTGCAGTGGCATTTTCCAAAGTTTGCAAAAATTGCAGTGGCATTTTTCAAAGTTTGGAAATTGCAGTGGCATTTCTATGAATCGCCATATTTGTTGTGGCATTTATCTTATTTGTTTTTGAGACGGAAGCAGGGTGTCAACTGGGCTGTGCGGGGCACTCTGGCATGTCTAGACAACCTTCTCTTTTATGTTTACCACAGACCAGCCTAGTAGTTTTTTTTTCTTTCTGAAAATGGCTAGCCCAGTTTTTTTGTGATTTGCCAAGTAAGTCGCTTTGTCAGGCCTATTGGGCAGCAAATCTTTCAAGACGAGGAGAGCTTCATTCGTCTGGACGAGAAAATGGCCTATCAGTAATGAGAAATGGGTTGTACATTTTTAAAACACATCAAACCGACAATTACTTTCAAATTTCTTATTTTCATTTCAAGATTTTAAATTGCATTAATTTTTATGCGTGGAAAATTTGTTGGATTTTATATTGATGTACATTTATTTTTAAAATCAGTTTGAATGTGACTCGAAATTTTGGGATTAAAAACAGTTCGGACCGCACCGAAATATGCAACATTTCGTATAATTTTTTAACCGTGGCCACAATATGGGCTGTAATGCTAACAAAAAGAATATGGGCTCCAAAAAAACCTTCAGAATTAGCAAATGGGCTGTAAATTATTAGAAATAATGGCAGATGGGTTGTATGCTATTTTCCACAGATTTGAGGCTTTCCTAAAAAAAAGGTTGACGCACAAGCAGTGACTGTATGATGTCCATCCAACGGCCGTCGTGCTTCTTCAATCTCTGCTCTTCCTGCTCCAGCTGCTCAAACAAGCGCCGGCGGGACTGCCTGCTCCCTCCTCCCCGCGGCCGACTGTGCTGCCGCGCAGGCTTCACCGCCCCACCGTACTCCCATCGCTGGCCTAGCCATCCCTCTACTCACCCACACCTGTTGTTATTCTCCGGCGACGGTAGACGAACCAGTAAACCCTCGTATAGTCGTACTCCCCTCTGCGTGGGAAACAACTGCCGAGTCTTCCCTGCCTCTGTGTCGTTCCCTTCCTAGGCCTCGCCGTCGTCCACCGCCCTGGTGCTCCCGGCGCGGCCTGGTCAACGTGGTCAACGACCGACATGCATCTGAAGTGGACTGTACATGGAGAGGCTGACAGCTGGGTCCACGGCCGCACGCAAGGAAATGCCTCCTTATTACGCGCAAAATAATGATTCCTCCACCTGACATCTGGGACCCACCGAAAGGGCCTCTGTATTTCGCGAAAAAAATGTTACCGCCGCTGACAGCTCGGACCCACCAGCTATATCTTCGCACGCAAGGATGTGTGTCCTTATTACGCACAAAAAAATGAATACTCCCCCTGCTAGCTGGGACCCAGTATAGTGGCAGGCTGACTTGTGGGCCTACTAAGTTGACGGGGACGGAGGGCTTTGTCAACTTAGTCAATATGCATGATTCTAGCTCCAGTGACCGTATGATGTCCATCCAACGGCCGTAGTGCTTCTTCAACCTCTGGTCTTGTTGCTCCAGCCGCCCAAAGCAGCGCCGGTCGTGCCGCATGCTCCTGCCTCCCGTGGCCGGCTATGCTGCCGCGGAGAACTCACCGCCCCCTACTATTCCCACCGCTGGCCAGGCCCTGCGGCGACGGCAGCCTCACACCGCAGCCGAACCAGTGAACCCTCGTACTCCTCTCCGTGCGGGCTTCCACTGCCGCGTCTTCCCCGGCTCCGCGTCATCCCCTTCATAGGCCTCGCCGTCGTCCACCGCCCTGGTGCTCTCGGCGCGGTGTGGTCAACGTGGTCAAGGAACGGCTTCCATCGGACGTGGACTGTACATGGAGAGGCTGACAGCTGGGTCCACAGCCGCAGCAAGGAAGTGCCTCCTTATTACGCGCAAAATAATTATTCCTCCACCTGACAGGGGGGACCCACCGGACGGGCCACCGTATTTCGTGAAAAAATGTTTCCCCCTGACTGCAGGGACCCACCAGCTACATCTTCGTACGCAAGGAAGTGCATCCGGGCAAAAAAAAACGATTCGCCCCCTTGACTGCTGGGACCCACTAGCTACATCTTCGCAAGCAAGGAAGTGCCTGACAGTCAAGACCCACCTGGTCGAAGCGTACGTAGCATTGTCATTCTGGTCGCGAACGTGTACGTACATACTGGTCGATGTAGAGGCACGCACGTGTCGTAGTAGAGGCGCGCACGTAGCATGTACACGTACGTACAACGGCCAATTTGCAAGAAAGAAAATACGGCCACGTACGTACATACGGGCAGGGTCTCGAACGCCTACTCGCGCATACGTACGGTCAGGGGTCGTGTACATGGCTGGGTCGGAACGGAGAAACAGCGTCGTCGTCGTGTTCATGGGGAGCCAACTGGCTGGGTCGGAACGGAATGCGTTGTCGTGTTCATCGGGAGGGCTTGGACGGAACAGCCGATGGAAATGAGGCCTGGCGTACCGCAGAACGGAGGAAACAGCCTTGTGTTCGACCGACCACGTTTGAAACAGGATCTTGTTCATCAGGAGGGGTCTGGCGTACCGCAAAACGGAGGAAACGGACCTCCTACGGTCGAAACGGGGGTCCTGTTGATCGGGAGGGGTGTGGCGTATCAGAAAACGGAGGAAACGGACTTGTGTTGGAGCGCTACGGTCGAAACGGGGGTCCTGTTCATCGGGAGGGGTGTGGCGTACCGCAAAACGGGACTCCACGGGATACTGTTCATCTCCACCGTCGACCCCCTCCAACCTCCACGGGCTACTGTTCATCCACCGTCGACCTCCTATAGCCTCCACCTGCGACTGTTCATCCACGGGCTCCTGTTCATCCAGCCTCCACCACGCGCTACTCCACCGGCTACTGTTCAACCAGCCCTCTCCACGGGCTCCTGTTCAACCACCCCTCCACGGGCTACTGTTCATCCAGCCCTCCACCGTCTACTGTTCATTCTGCCCTCCACGGGGTGGTCCTGTTCATCCTGCCCTCCACGGGGTCCTGTTCATCCAGCCCCAACCGGCTCGATCGATCGGGGTCCTGTTCATCCAGAGGCAACACCACGGGGTCCTATTCATCCACCCCCACCGGGAACTATTCATCCAAACCCCCCCAGCAACGCTCACTGTTCATCCAGAGGCAGCATCGATCGGCTTTAGTTAGCAGCAGTAGCGAAGGAATCGCTCGATCGGGTTCAGTTAACAGCCATCGATCGATCGCTCGGGTTCAGTAACGCGTAGCCTGCAGTGCAATCACTCGCTTCTACCACGGTTTTTCCGTCATGGACGGCCGAAAGAATGTCATGCAGCTGCGTCTCCGGCCCGCCCAGGACGAAAAGCCCATTTTCTGTCATGATTTTTTGTCATAGAAGTAGGACCCCACCACATCTATGATGATACCGGGTTTTGTCACAATTATTGTCATAGAAGTGTCATAAGTATGACAGAAAAAATTCGTTCGGCCCAAAATGTCACGGATGTGTCTTTTTTTGTAGTGTATGTGTTTTGCTTGGAGCATCTTGTATGATTTGAGTATCTGCTTTTTAGTTACCTCAATCATCCTTGATGTACACACATTTTGGGAGAGACACACATGAATCGTAATTTATTAGAATACTATATGTGCTTCACTTATATCTTTTGAGCTAGATAATTTTGCTCTAGTGCTTCACTTATATCTTTTTAGAGCACGGTGGTGGTTTTATTTTATAGAAATTATTGATCTCTCATGCTTCACTTATATTATTTTGAGAGTCTTTTAGAACATCATGGTAATTTGCTTTGGTTATAAATTAGTCCTAATATGATGGGCATTCAAGATGGGTATAATAAAAACTTTCATATAGAGTGCATTGAATACTATGAGAAGTTTGATACTTGATGATTGTTTTGAGATATGAAGATTGTGATATTAGAGTCGTGCTAGTTGAGTAATTGTGAAATTGAGAAATACTTGTGTTGAGGTTTGCAAGTCCCGTAGCATGCACGTATGGTAACCGTTGTGTGACAAATTTGAAGCATGAGGTGTTTCTTTGATTGCCTTCCTTATGAGTGGCGGTCGGGGACGAGCGATGGTCTTTTCCTACCAATCTATCCCCCTAGGAGCATGCGCGTAGTGCTTGGTTTTGATGACTTGTAGATTTTTGCAATAAGTATGTGAGTTCTTTATGACTAATGTTGAGTCCATGGATTATACACACTCTCACCCTTCCACCATTGCTAGCCTCTCTTGTGCCGCGCAACTTTCGCTGGTACCATAAACCCATCATTTACCTTCTCAAAACAGCCACCATACCTACCTATTATGGCATTTCCATAGCCATTCTGAGATATATTGCCATGCAACTTTCCACCGTTCTGTTTATTATGACACGCTTCATCATAGTCATATTGCTTTGCATGATCATGTAGTTGACATCGTATTTGTGGCATGGCCACCATTCATAATTTTTCATACATGTCACTCTTGATTCATTGCACATCCCGGTACACTGCCGGAGGCATTCACATAGAGTCATATTTTGTTCTAAGTATTGAGTTGCAATTCTTGAGTTGTAAGTAAATAAAAGTGTGATGATCTTCATTATTATAGCATTTTCCCATGTGAGGAAAGGATGATGGAGACTATGAATCCTGCAAAAGTCGGTATGAGACTCCGGACAAAAAATAAAAATAAAAAAAGAGAGAAAAAAGAGGCCATAAAAGAAGAGAAGGCCCAAACAAAAAAATGATGAGAGAAAAAGAGAGAAGGGATAATGTTACTATCCTTTTTCCACACTTGTGCTTCAAAGTAGCACCATGATCTTCATGATAGAGTCTCTTATGTTGTCACTTTCATATACTAGTGGGATTTTTCATTATAGAACTTGCCTTGTATATTCCAATGATGGGCTTCCTCAAATTGCCCTAGGTCTTCGTAAGCAAGCAAGTTGGATGCACACCCACTTAGTTTCTTTTGTTGAGCTTTCATACACTTATAGCTCTAGTGCATCCGTTGCATGGCAATCCCTACTCACTCACATTGATATCTATTGATGGGCATCTTCATAGCCCATTGATACGCCTAGT
The DNA here is from genome assembly GCF_018294505.1 of Triticum aestivum. Taxonomy (NCBI): domain Eukaryota; kingdom Viridiplantae; phylum Streptophyta; class Magnoliopsida; order Poales; family Poaceae; genus Triticum; species Triticum aestivum. The sequence continues at coordinate 264,631,677 of NC_057805.1, read as the reverse complement.
TGATGTGAGACTATCTTCCTCTTTTTTGTCTTCTCCACAACCACCATTCTATTCCACCTATAGTGCTATGTCCATGGCTCGCGCTCATATATTGCGTGAAAGTTGAAAAAGTTTGTGAATACTAAAGTATGAAACAATTGCTTGGCTTGTCATCGGGGTTGTGCATGATTGGAGCATTTTGTGTGATGAAAATGAAGCATAGCCAAACTATATGATTTTGTAGGGATGAGCTTCCTTTGGCTATGTTACTTTGAGAAGACATAATTGCTTGGTTAGTATGCTTGAAGTATTATTATTTTTATGTCAATATTAAACTTTTGTCTTGAATCTTTCGGATGTGAACATTCATGCCACAATAAAGAAAATTACATTGAAAAATATGTTAGGTAGCATTCCACATCAAATATTCTGTTTTTATCATTTACCTACTCGAGGACGAGCATGAATTAAGCTTGGGGATGCTTGATACGTCCCCAACGTATCTATAATTTTTTATTGTTCCATGCGATTATATTATCTGTTTTGGATGTTTAATGGCTTTAATATGCTATTTTATATTATTTTTGGGACTAACCTATTAACCGAAGGCCCAGTGCCAGTTTCTGTTTTTTTTTCCTATTTTAGTGTTTTGCAGAAAAGGAATACCAAACGGAATCCAAACGGAATGAAACCTTCGCGATGATCTTTCTTGGAACGAAAGCAATCCAGAAGACTTGGAGTTGAAGTCTGGAACTCCGTGAGGCGGCCATGAGGCAGGAGGGCGCGCCCAGGGGGTAGGCGCGACCCCACCCTCGTGGGCCGCATGGAGCTCCACCGGCGTACTTCTTTCGCCTATATATACTCTTATACCCTAAAAACATCAGGGGGAGCCACAAAACCAGTTTTCCACCGCCGCAAACTTCTGTACCCGTGAGATCCCATCTTGGGGCCTTTTCCGGCGATCTGCCGGAGGGGGAACCGATCTCGGAGGGCTTCTACATCAACACCATAGCCTCTTTGATGATATGTGAGTAGTTTACCATAGACCTTCGGGTCCATAGTTATTAGCTAGATGGCTTCTTCTCTCTCTTTGGTTCTCAATACAAAGTTCTCCTCGATGTTCTTGGAGATCTATTCGATGTAATACTCTTTTGCGGTGTGTTTGCCGAGATCCGATGAATTGTGGATTTATGATCAAGTTTATCTATGAATAATATTTGGTTCTTCTCTGAATTCTTATATGCATGATTTGATATCTTTGCAAGTCTCTTTGAATTATCGATTTAGTATGGCCTACTGATTGATCTTTCTTGCAATGGGAGAAGTGCTTAGCTTTGGGTTCAATCTTGCGATGTCCTTTCCCAGTGACAGTAGGGGCAGCAAGGCACGTGTTGTATTGTTGCCATCGAGGATAAAAAGATGGGGTTTATATCATATTGCTTGAGTTTATCCCTCTACATCATGTCATCTTGCTTAATGCATTACTCTGTTATTATGAACTTAATACTCTAGATGCATGCTCGATAGCGGTCGATGTGTGGAGTAATAGTAGTAGATGCAGAATCGTTTCGGTCTACTTGACACATACGTGATGCCTATATTAATGATCATTGCCTTGATATTCTCATAAGTATGTGCTCTTCTATCAATTGCTCGGCAGTAATTTGTTCACCCACCGTAATATATGCTATCTTGAGAGAAGCCACTAGTGAAACCTATGGCCCCCAGGTCTATTTTCCATCATATAATCTTCTATTTTACATGATATAAATTTCTGATGTACAATTCTAGTTTCCTATTTATTTTATTAGCAATCTTTACTTTCCAATCTATACAACAAAAATACCAAAAATATTTATCTTACTATCTTTATTAGATCACACTTTTGCGAGTGACCGTGAAGGGATTGACAACCCCTTTATCGCGTTGGTTGCAAGGTTCTTGATTGTTTGTGCAGGTACTAGGTGACTTGCGTGTTATTTCCTACTGGATTGATACCTTGGTTCTCAAAAACTGAGGGAAATACTTATGCTACTTTGCTGCATCACCCTTTCCTCTTCAAGGGAAAACCAAAGCATGCTCAAGAGGTAGCACATACCATGTAGGTGTTATTTGTTTGTCTGTCTTCGAGGACATTGCCTGTCTTGAAGACTTTCAAAAAATCGCCTATTCACCCCTCTAGTCGATAACTAGCAATTTCAATTGGTATCAGAGCGAGGTGCTCCCTTGTTCTGTGTGATTCGGTTTAATCACCTGGAGTTTTAGCTATGTCGATTGCGGGGATAATCAAAGTCTCCGTTGCGTGCCCCGTCTTCGATGGCACTGATTACTGTTGGGACATGCTTTACGCTATGCTAGCGCCAAATTAGATTTTTCTACTGCGCACTAAAGAGCATGGTGCTGGAAATAGATAACGGGATCGGGTTTACCACTAGACGCGCAGTCATCGCAGCGGAAGTAGAGTTGGTGATGCGTGTAGTCGATCTCCCAGCCCATCTTCTCCTCGCATTGTCGATCTCCCGCGAATAGCGAAGACCCGCGAACGGTGATCTCTCGCAAACAACGCCTCAAGGTTCCCTCGAACAGTTCGTCCAAGCATTGCAGACGCGATCTCTCCAAGGTATCCACACGTACGGGGAGCAATGTCGAGTGGCGGACTGCTAGGTCCTACCGCGTGGCATGGGCGTGGGGAGTGGCTGCAGCATCTCTTATAGGGGTGGAAAAAGGATCAACCCTAAGTGGTGCGCCCACTCCACTTTATATAGACCTCTGAGGTGGGCTCAACACTTGAGCCCACTAGGATCCTGCTTCCATTTTCCACTCGGATCCAATCCGAATGGGCTGCAGCCCCTTAAGTGTGTGACCCTATAAGCTCACGTACACATGGACACGACCAGAGTCGATAGTTGGTAGCGGCTCCTAGCAGAACGTGCCAACTCCCATGTGTGTGTAAAGTTGTTTGACAAACCTTGACAATGTGTCATATGTAACGTTCCTTTTGCCTCACGATATTTGTTGTCGAGCTCAAGGCGAGTACTTCACACCCTTGTGATAGCTCAACCTCTCTTCTTGAAACCGTGGTACAGATTCTCGAACTTGGTTAACACTTAACCCAAGCGTATGGCCATGTTTTCCGAATCTGATCACTCGAGAGGGCCCAGAGAATATCTCTCCGTATAGGAGGGGCAAATCCCATCTTGTTCAACCATGTCTCGTGGCATGTCTCATGACTCACCCGAAAGCTACCTTTATAACTACCCAGTTATGGAGTAACGTTTGATAGACCCTAAGTGAGTCGATCCTCATCCCGAGAACGGCCTCAGGTCTAGGACATGTCATAGACATTGTACTTGAGACTAACAGATGACAATATGTCGCTGCGTCTCAAAGTGGGTCTGTCCAACTTGATAATCTCCATCCCCGAGTCCACACTATCAGTTTAGCATCTCCATGCACATGACTTGTGAAACATAGTCATCAACCGAGTCGTATACTAGTCAAGGATATGTGTCTGCATAACCTTATCAACTAGGGACCATTAGAACGTTCATCATACAATACATAGTTCTACAAACAAGTCACATACTTATTGATAAATATCATTTATGACGTTCAAGGACAATACAAAAGACTCATGAATACATAGGGAAATATCATCATCACATGATTGCCTCTAGGGCACATCTCCAATAGTCTCCCACTTGCACTAGAGTCAATCATTTAGACATCATATGCCCATGGAACTCATGTGCGCCTCATGCTTTGGCCGTGGGAGAGACTTCGTCAATGGATCAGCAACATTTGCATCCGTGTGTACCCTGCATATGTTTACATCACCTCTCTCGACAATGTCACGAATAAGTTTAAAACACCTGAGTATATGTTGGGTTTTATGATGGTTTCGTGGTTCCTTGACTTGCGCGATAGCACCACTATTATCACAATAGAGGTCCAATGGATTGGACGCGCTCTAAACCACACCAAGATCAGTAATAAAATTCTTCACCCAAACACCTTCTTTTGCAGCTTTAGAAGACGCAATGTAGTGATACGTCTCCAACGTATCCATAATTTTTGATTGTTCCATGCTATTATATTATCTGTTTTGGATGTTTAATGGGCTTTATTATGCACTTTTATATTATATTTGGGACTAACCTATTAACCGAAGGCCCAGTGCAAATTGCTGTTTTTTTTCCTATTTCAGTGTTTCGCAGAAAAGGAATATCAAACGGAATCCAAACGGAATGAAACCTTCGTGAGGATCGTTTTTGGAACAAACGCAATCCAGGAGACTTGGAGTGGACGTCAAGGAAGCAACGAGGCGGCCATGAGGCAGGGAGGCGGCCCAGGGGGTAGGCGCGCCCCCACCCTCGTGGGCCCCTCGTGGCTCCACCGACCTACTTCTTTCGCCTATATATACTCATATACCCTGAAAACATCCGAGAGCACCACGAAACCCTATTTCCACCGCCGCAACCTTCTGTACTCGTGAGATCCCATCCTGGGGCCTTTTCCGACGCTCTGTCGGAGGGGGAATCAATCATGGAGTGCTTTTACATCAACACCATAGCCTCTCCGATGATGTGTGAGTAGTTTACCACAGACCTTCGGGTCCATAGTTATTAGCTAGATGGCTTCTTCTATCTCTTTGGATCTCAATACAAAGTTCTCCTCGATCTTCTTGGAGATCTATTCGATGTAATTCTTATAGCGGTGTGTTTGTCGAGATCCGATGAATTGTGGGTTTATGATCAAGATTATCTATGAACAATATTTGATTCTTATCTGAATTCTTTTATGCATGATTTAATATATTTGCAAGTCTCTTTGAATTATCAGTTTGGTTTCGCCTACTAGATTGAACTTTCTTGCAATGGGAGAAGTGCTTAGCTTTGGGTTCAATCTTGCGGTGTCCTTTCCAAGTGACAGCAGGGGCAGCAAGGCACGTATTGTATTGTTGCCATCGAGGATAAAAAGATGAGGTTTGTATCATATTGCTTGAGTTTATCCCTCTACATCATGTCATCTTGCCTAATGCGTTACTCTGTTCTTATGAACTTAATACTCTAGATGCATGCTGGATAGCAGTCGATGTGTGGAGTAATAGTAGTAGATGCAGAATCGCTTCGGTCTACTTGTCACAGACGTCATGCCTATATACATGATCATGCCTTGATATTCTCATAACTATGCGCTTTTCTATCAATTGCTCGACAGTAATTTGTTCACCCACCATAAATTATGCTATCTTGAGAGAAGCCACTAGTGAAACCTATGGCCCCCGGGTCTATCTTCCATCATATTATTTTCCCATCAATTAGCTATTTCTGTCACCGTTTATTTTGCAATCTTTACTTTCCAATCTATACAACAAAAATACCAAAAATATTTATCTTATTATCTTTATCAGATCTCACTTTTGCAAGTGGCCGTGAAGGGATTGACAACCCCTTTATCGCGTTGGTTGCAAGGTTCTTGATTGTTTGTGCAGGTACGAGGGACTTGCGTGTAGTCTCCTACTGGATTGATACCTTGGTTCTCAAAACCTGAGGGAAATACTTACACTACTTTGCTGCATCACCCTTTCCTCTTCAAGGGAAAACCAACGCATGCTCAAGAGGTAGCAAGAAGGATTTCTGGCGCCGTTGCCGGGGAGATCTACGCACAAGTCAAAACATAGCAAGTACCCATCACAAACTCTTCTCCCTCGCATTACATTATTTGCCATTTGCCTCTCGTTTTCCTCTCCCCCACTTCACCTTTGTCGTTTTATTCGCCCTCTTTTTCCGTTCGTCTCTTTTCGCTTGCTCAAGACAATACTAAATTGTGTGACTTTTCCAATACCAACAACAATGATTTTCTTAGCACTCCGATTGCTCCTATTACCGATGCTGAATCTTGTGAAATTAATGCTGCTTTGTTGAATCTTGTCATGAAAGATCAATTCTCTGGCCTTCCTAGTGAAGATGCCGCTACCCATCTAAACAACTCTGTTGATTTGTGTGATATGCAAAAGAAGAAAGGCGTGTATAATGATATTGTTAAATTGAAGCTATTTCCGTTTTCGCTTAGAGATCGTGCTAAAACTTGGTTCTCTTCTTTCCCTAAAAATAGTATTGATTCATGGAATAAGTGCAAAGATGCTTTTATCTCTAAGTATTTTCCTCCCGCTAAGATCATCTCTATTAGAAACGACATTATGAATTTTAAGCAACTTGATCATGAACATGTTGCACAAGCTTGGGAGAGGATGAAATTAATGATACGTAATTGCCCTACACATGGTTTGAATTTATGGATGATTATACAAAAATTTTATGCCGGATTGAATTTTACTTCTAGAAATCTTTTAGATTCGGCCGCGGGAGGCACTTTTATGGAAATCACTTTAGGAGAAGCTACTAAACTCCTAGATAATATTATGGTTAATTATTCTCAATGGCACACCGAAAGATCTACTAGTAAAAAGGTTCACGCGATAGAAGAGATTAATGTTTTGAGTGGAAAGATGGATGGATTTATGAAACTGTTTGCTAATAAGAGTGTTTCTTCTGATCCTAATGATATGCCTTTGTCCACTTTGATTGATAGTAATAATGAATCTATGGATGTGAACTTTGTTGGTAGGAACAATTTTGGTAACAACGCGTATAGTGGAAACTTTAATTCTAGGCCGTTCCCTAGTAATTTCTCTAACAATTCTGGTAATTCCTATAACAACTCTTATGGAAATTTTAGTAAGATGCCTTCTGATTTTGAGACTAGTGTTAAAGAATTTATGATTTCGCAAAAGAATTTCAATGCCTTGCTTGAAGAAAAATTGCCTAAGATTGATGAGTTGGCTAGGAACATGGATAGAAATTCTCTTGATGTTGATTCTTTGAAACTTAGATCTATTCACCTAAGCATGATATCAATGAGTCTCTCAAATCTATGAGAATTTCCATTGATGAGTGCAAAGAAAGAACCGCTAGGATGCGTGGTAAAAAAGATTGCTTTATGAAAGCGTGTTCTTCTAGTTTTCATGATAATAATGATGAAGATCTAAAAGTAATTGATGTGTCTCCTATTAAATCTTTGTTTTCCAATATGAAGCTTGATAAAAATGGGACTGGAGATGAGTCAACTTTAGTTAAAAGGCGTCCCAATGATTCGGAGTTTTTAGATCTTGATGCAAAAATTGGTAAAAGTGGGATTGAAGAGGTCAAAACTTTAGGTAGCAATGAACCCACTATTTTGGATTTCAAGGAATTTAAATATGATAATTGTTCTTTAATAGATTGTATTTCCTTGTTGCAATCCGTGTTAAATTCTCCTCATGCTTATGATCAAAATAAAGCTTTTACCAAACATATCGTTGATGCCTTAATGCAATCCTATGAAGAAAAGCTTGAATTAGAAGTTTCTATCCCTAGAAAACTTTATGATGAGTGGGAACCTACTATTAAAATTAAAATTAAAGATCATGAATGCTATGCTTTATGTGATTTGGGTGCTAGTGTTTCCATGATTCCAAAAAATTTGTGTGATGTGTTAGGTTTCCGTGAATTTGATGATTGTTCTTTAAATTTGCATCTTGCAGATTCCACCATTAAGAAACCTATGGGAAGGATTAATGATGTTCCTATTGTTGCAAATAGGAATTATGTGCCCGTAGATTTCATTGTTCTTGATATAGATTGCAATCCTACATGTCCTATTATTCTTGGTAGACCTTTCCTTAGAACGATTGGTGCAATTATTTATATGAAAGAAGGAAAGATTAGATTCGAATTTCCATTAAGGAAAGGCATGGAACACTTTCCTAGGAATAAAATTAAATTACCTTATGAATCTATTATGAGAGCCACTTATGGATTGCAAACTAAAGATGATAATACCTAGATCTATTCTTGGTTTTATGCCTAGCTAGCGGCGTTAAACGATAGCGCTTGTTGGGAGGCAACCAAATTTTATTTTTGTTTCTGTTTAGTAATAAATAATTCATTAGATTCTTTTTATATGTGGTTTTATGTTTTAAATTAGTGTTTGTGCCAAGTAGAACCTTTGGGAAGACTTGGGTGAAGTCTTTATGATCTTGCTGTAAAAGAACAGAAACTTTAGTGCTCACGAGATTAGCTGCCATTTTTTACTGGAGAGTGCTTTTAAGTTGATTCTTTTTTGCATATGATTAATATATAAATTCCTCACATCCACTAATTTATTTCAGAATTTTTGGAGTTACATAAGTATACGTTTGATATAGATTACTACAGACTGTTCTGTTTTTGACAGATTCTGTTTTTCGTGTGTTGTTTGCTTATTTTGATGAATCTATGGCTAGTATCGGGGGGTATGAACCATAGAGAAGTTGGAATACAGTAGGTTTAACACCAATATAAACAAATAATGAGTTCATTACAGTACCTTGAGGTGGTGACTTGTTTTCTTATACTAACGGAGCTCATGAGATTTTCTGTTAAGTTTTGTGTTGTGAAGTTTTCAAGTTTTGGGTAAAGATTTGATGGATTTTGGAATAAGGAGTGGCAAGAGCCTAAGCTTGGGGATGCCCAAGGCACCCCAAGGTAAAATTAGAGGACAACCAAAAGCCTAAGCTTGGGGATGCCCCGGAAGGCATCCCCTCTTTCCTCTTCGTCCATCGGTAACTTTACTTGAGGCTACATTTTTATTCACCACATGATATGTGTTTTGCTTGGAGCATCTTGTATGATTTGAGTCTTTGTTTGTTAGTTCACCACAATCATCCTTGCTGTACACACCTTTTGGAGAGACACACATGAATCGGAATTTATTAGAATACTCTATGTGCTTCACTTATATCTTTTGAGATAAATAATTTTGCTCTAGTGCTTCACTTATATCTTTTAGAGCACGGTGGTGATTCTATATTATAGAAATTATTGATCTCTCATGCTTCACTTATATTATTTTGAGAGTCCTTTAGAACAGCATGGTAATTTGCTTTGGCTATAAAATTAGTCCTAATATGATAGGCATCCAAGATGGGTATAATAAAAACTTTCATAAAAAGTGCATTGAATACTATGAGAAGTTTGATACTTGATGATTGTTTTGAGATATGAAGGTGGTAATATTAGAGTCGTGCTAGTTGAGTAGTTGTGAATTTGAGAAATACTTGTGTTGAAGTATGCAAGTCCCGTAGCATGCATGTATGGTAACGTTGTGTGACAAATTTGAAACATGAGGTGTTCTTTGATTGTCATCCTTATGAGTGGCGGTCGGGGACGAGCGATGGTCTTTTCCTACCAATCTATCCCCCTAGGAGCATGCGCGTAGTGCTTGGTTTTTTATGACTTGTAGATTTTTGCAATAAGTATGTGAGTTCTTTATGACTAATGTTGAGTCCATGGATTATACGCACTCTCACCTTTCCATCATTGGTAGCCTCTTCGGTACCGTGCATTGCCCTTTCTCACCTTGAGAGTTGGTGCAAACTTCGCCGGTGCATCCAAACCCCGTGATACGATACACTCTATCACACATAAACCTCCTTATATCTTCCTCAAAACAACCACCATACCTACCTATTATGGCTTTTCCATAGCCATTCCGAGATATATTGCCATGCAACTTTCCACCGTTTCATTTATTATGACACGCTTCATCATTGTCATATTGCCTTGCATGATCATGCAGTTGACATCGTATTTGTGGCAAAGCCACCATGCATAATTTTTCATACATGTCACTCTTGATTCATTGCCCATCCCGGTACACCGCCGGAGGCACTCATATAGAGTCATATTTTGTTCTAGTATCAAGTTGTATAAATAGAAGTGTGATGATCATCATTAATAGAGCATTGTCCCAAAATTAAAAAAAGAAGGAGAAAGGCCAAAAAAAGAGAAAGGCCCAAAAAAAAGAAAAAAAAGAAAAAATAATAATAAAAGGGACAATGCTACTATCCTTTTTTCCACACTTGTGCTTCAAAATAGCACCATGATCTTTACGATAGAGAGTATTATTTTGTCACTTTCATATACTAGTGGGAACTTTTCATTATAGAACTTGGCTTGTATATTCCAACAGTGGGCTTCCTCAAATGCCCTAGGTCTTCGTGAGCAAGCAAGTTGGATGCACACCCACTTAGTTTCTTTTGTTGAGCTTTCATACATTTATAGCTCTAGTGCATCCGTTGCATGGCAATCCCTACTCCTTGCATTGACATCAATTGATGGGCATCTCCCTAGCCCGTTGATTAGCCGCGTCAATGTGAGACTTTCTTCTTTTTTGTCTTCTCACACAACCCCCATCATTATACTCTATTCCACCCATAGTGCTATGTCCATGGCTCACGCTCATGTATTGCGTGAAACTTGAAAAAAGTTTGATATTACTAAAGTATGAAACAATTGCTTGGCTTGTCATCGGGGTTGTGCATGATGAGAGCAGTCTTGTGTGACGAAAATGAAGCATAGCCAAACTATATGATTTTGTAGGGATAAGCTTTCTTTGGCCATGTTATTCTGAGAAGACATAATTGCTTAGTTAGTATGCTTGAAGTATTATTATTTTTATGTCAATATTAAACTTTTGTCTTGAATCTTTCGGATCTGAACATTCATGCCACAATAAAGAGAATTACTTAGAAAATTATGTTAGGTAGCATTCCACATCAAAAATTCTGTTTTTATCATTTACCTACTCGAGGACAAGGAGGAATTAAGCTTGGGGATGCTTGATACGTCTCCAACGTATCTATAATTTTTGATTGTTCCATGCTATTATATTATCTGTTTTGGATGTTTAATGGGCTTTATTATGCACTTTTATATTATTTTTGGGACTAACCTATTAACCGAAGGCCCAGTGCAGATTGCTGTTTTTTCCCTATTTCAGTGTTTCGCAGAAAAGGAATATCAAACGGAATGCAAACAGAATGAAACCTTCACGAGGATCGTTTTTGGAACAAACGCAATCCAGGAGACTTGGAGTAGACGTCAAGGAAGCAACGAGGTGGCCACGAGGCAGGGAGGCGCGCCCCCCACCCTCGTGGCTCCACCGACCTACTTCTTTCGCCTATATATACTCATATACCCTGAAAACATCCAAGAGCACCACGAAACCCTATTTCCACCACCACAACCTTCTGTACCCGTGAGATCCCATCCTGGGGCCTTTTCCGGCGCTCCGCCGGAGGGTGAATCAATCACGGAGTGCTTCTACTTCAACACCATAGCCTCTCCGATGATGTGTGAGTAGTTTACCACAGACCTTCGGGTCCATAGTTATTAGCTAGATGGCTTCTTCTCTCTCTTTGGATCTCAATACAAAGTTCTCCTCGATCTTCTTGGATATCTATTCGATGTAATTCTTTTTGCGGTGTGTTTGACGAGATCCGATGAATTGTGGGTTTATGATCAAGATTATCTATGAACAATATTTGATTCTTCTCTGAATTCTTTTATGCATGATTTAATATCTTTGCAAGTCTCTTCGAATTATCAGTTTGGTTTGGCCTACTAGATTGATCTTTCTTGCAATGGGAGAAGTGCTTAGCTTTGGGTTCAATCTTGCGGTGTCCTTTCCAAGTGACAGCAGGGGCAGCAAGGCACGTATTGTATTGTTGCCATCGAGGATAAAAAGATGAGGTTTGTATCATATTGCTTGAGTTTATCCCTCTACATCATGTCATCTTGCCTAATGCGTTACTCTGTTCTTATGAACTTAATACTCTAGATGCATGCTGGATAGCAGTCGATGTGTGGAGTAATAGTAGTAGATGCAGAATCGCTTCGGTCTACTTGTCACAGACGTCATGCCTATATACATGATCATGCCTTGATATTCTCATAACTATGCGCTTTTCTATCAATTGCTCGACAGTCATTTGTTCACCCACCATAAATTATGCTATCTTGAGAGAAGCCACTAGTGAAACCTATGGCCCCCGGGTCTATCTTCCATCATATTATTTTCCCATCAATTAGCTATTTCTGTCACCGTTTATTTTGCAATCTTTACTTTCCAATCTATACAACAAAAATACCAAAAATATTTATCTTATTATCTTTATCAGATCTCACTTTTGCAAGTGGCCGTGAAGGGATTGACAACCCCTTTATCGCGTTGGTTGCAAGGTTCTTGATTGTTTGTGCAGGTACGAGGGACTTGCGTGTAGTCTCCTACTGGATTGATACCTTGGTTCTCAAAACCTGAGGGAAATACTTACACTACTTTGCTGCATCACCCTTTCCTCTTCAAGGGAAAACCAATGCATGCTCAAGAGGTAGCAGTACTCAGCCTCTGTTGTAGAATCAGCTATAGTATCTTGCTTGGAACTCCTCCAACTCACTGCTCCTCCGTTCAGAATGAACAAAAACCTAGATTGCGATCTACTATCATCCCTATCGGTTTGGAAACTAGCATCGGTGTAACTCTTTACAACGAGCTCATCCTCACCTCCATAAACCAGGAACATATCCTTGGCCCTTCTCAAGTACTTAAGGATATTCTTAACCGCCGTCCAGTGACTCTCACCTGGATCAGCCTAGTATCTGCCAACCATGCTTAGAGCAAAGCTAACATCGGGATGAGTACATACCTTAGCATACATTATGGACCCAATAGCCGAAGCATACAGAATCCCATCAATGCATCTTCGCTCAACAGGAGTTGAAGGACTCTGAGTCTTGCTAAGACTAATGCCATGTGACATGGGAAAGAAACCCTTCTTGGCATCTTGCATGTCGAACCGCTTCAACACCTTGTCAATATATGCACTCTGGCTTAATCCAATAAGCCTTCTTGTTCTATCTCTATAGATCTTGATTCCCAAATATAAACTGCTTCTCCCAAGTCCTTCATTGAAAAATTATTTTTTAATGAGTCCTTGACCGATTCATGCATTTGAACATCATTTCCAATCAATAATATGGCATCCACATATAAGATCAGAAATGCGACTGAGCTTGCACTGACCTTCTTGAATACACAATGATCACAGTTGTTCTTGATGAAGCAAATTGACCGCTTCAATAAAACGAATGTTCCAATTCCGAGATGCTTTCCTCAATCCATAAATGGATCTCTGAAGCTTGCATACCATGCTAGACTTCTTTGGATCGACAAAACCCTCAGGTTGTGTCTTATACACATCCTCGGTTAAACTTCCATTAAGGAAAGCCGTTTTGACATCCATCTGCCATATCTCATCACTACAAAAAAAGACTCATCCGTGACATTTTGGGCCGAACGAATTTTTTTTCTGTCATACTTATGACACTTCTATGACGATAATTGTGACAAAACCTGGTATCATCATAGATGTGGTGGGGTCCTACTTCTATGACAAAAAATAATGACAGAAAATGGGCTTTTTGTCCTGGGCGAGCCGGAGGCGCAGCTGCATGACATTCTTTGGGCCGTCCATGACGGAAAAAACCATGGTAGAAGCAAGGGCGAGGAAAATATCGGGGAGTTCCCGGTTACAGTGGGTGGTCGGGGGCCGAGCGATGCGTGTTTCTCTCATACGTACGCATGTGTGTGCGAGGCGTTGTGCTCTAACTGAACCCGAGGGAGGCTTTGGGCTCTAACTGAACCCGAGGGAGGCGTTGGGCTCTAACTGAACCCGAGCGATTGCACTGCAGGCTAGACATTACTGAACCGAGCGATCGATCGATCGATGGCTGTTAACTGAACCCGATCGAGCGATTCCTTCGCTACTGCTGCTAACTGAAGCCGATCGATGCTGCCTCTAGATAAACAGTGAGCGTTGTTGGGGGGTTTGGATGAACAGTTCCCGGTGGGGGGTTGGATGAGCAGGAACCCGTGGTAGTAGAGGCTGTCGGTGTACAAAAGAAGGGGCGCACCTTTGTACCCCTTTACCTATGCACGGGCAGTAGGAGCCGCGCCCGCGGTCACACCAAGCAGAACAGGGGAGGTAAAACAAGGCAAAACCGAAGCCCAAGACAGCCAGAGCTACGCCAAGACCAAGGACGCAAAGAAGCAGAGGGGCGGAGCAGTTTCTCCCGGCAAGACCCTTGCCGGGGACTGCCTCAGCAGCCCCGGCAAGACTCTTGCCGGGGCAGCACGCCCAAACACCAACATGGCGAGCCACCCTTGAGCCCACGTCCCCAACACCATCAGCCACGTGGGGCCAGGGCTCGGGAGGCACCTCCGTGGTGGCATGCAGATCTTTGTGAAGACATATTCAAGATCAGATGAGGACCAGAAGACAACGACCCACGACAAGATCCTTGCCGAGGAGAGCCACGAGACCCCCGGCAAGATTCTTGCCGGGGACGTCAGCGCGCCATGGCAAGACCCTTGCCGGGCCCCCCGGCAAGGCTCTCGCCGAAGACGCTAGCAGGACCACTACCAGGCCCGCACCAGCCAAGTCTCCACCGCCGTTTGCATGCAGCTGCCAGCCCAAACCTGCTGGGCAGGCACATGCATGGCAACATGCAGCTTCCAGGCCAACTCAGCAGGTGCCTGCGTGGCGGCATGCAGATCTTCGTGAAGGCCCTACCATCGCGCCACCTCAGCTGCCTACCTGCTTACATGGCGCCGCACACATCGCTGGCCAGGGCGCGTGTCGAAGCGAGGAGGAGCGGCGACGGACGGGACGGGCCTCACCCCCATCCCCGATAAAGCTAGGGGACACCTCAGCGGCACATTAAATGCAACTTGTCCTGTAATGCGAGCGATAAGCTCGCAATACTGTACGCCTTTCCACCTCCTGTATGCCACTGTGGCAGCCCCTTTCGCCTATAAAAGGAGGCCCATGGCATACTGGGAAATGATTCGGCTCTTTTGAACCACACACTCAGCATAGCTAGTTCGAGACTCTCTGAAATACACCCACCAAAGCAGGACTAGGGTTTTACGCATCCTTGCGGCCTGAACCTGGGTAAACGATCCTTGTGCTGACTACTGATCCTGCTCTTCTCGCAACCCTGCGCCCCGGCAACCGTAGTAGGGATTCTTGTGATCCCATAGGTGTCGTTCCACACCGACAGAGGCCGTTGCCGCTGGATGAACAGGACCCCGATCCATCGAGCCGGTGGATGAATAGGACCCCATGGAGGGCTGGATGAATAGGACCCCGTGGAGGGCTGGTTGAACAGTAGCCGGTGGAGGGCTGGTTGAACAGTAGCCGGTGGAGGGCTGGATGAATAGTAGCCCATGGAGGGGTGGTTGAACGTACAGGACCCCGTGGAGAGGGCTGGTTGAACACTAGCCGGTGGAGGAGCGCGCAGTGGAGGCTGGATGAACAGGAGCCCATGGATGAACAGTCGCAGGTGGAGGCTGGAGGAGGTCGACGGTGGATGAACAGTAGCCCGTGGAGGCTGGAGGAGTTCGACGGTGGAGATGAACAGTATCCCGTGGAGTCCCGTTTTGCGGTACGCCGCACCCCTCCCGATGAACAGGACCCCTGTTTCGACCGTAGCGCTCCAACACAAGTCTGTTTCCTCCGTTTTGCGGTACGCCACACCCCTCCCGATCAACAGGACCCCGTTTCGACCGTTTTGCGGTACGCCAGACCCCTCCCGATGAACAGGATCCCGTTTCGACCGTGGCCGGTCGAACACAAGGATGTTTCCTCCGTTCTGCGGTACGCCAGGCCTCGTTTCCATCGGCTATTCCGTCCAAGCCGGTTGGCTCCCGATGAACAGCACGCGTTCCGTTGCCTCCCGATGAACACGACGCATTCCGTTGCCTCCCCATGAACATGACAACGATGCAGTTTCTCCATTCCGACCTAGCCATGTACACGAGCCCTGGCCGTATGTATGCACGAGTAGGTGTTCAAGACCCCGCCCGTATGTACGTACATGGCCGTATTTACTTTCTTGCACCCTGGCCGCTGTACGTACGTGTCCATGCTACGTGCGCGCCTCTACGACGACACGTGCGCGCCTCTACATCGACCAGTATGTACGTACACGTTCGCGACTAGAATGACAACGCTACGTACGCTTCGACCAGGTGGGTCCCGACTGTTAGGCACTTCCTTCCGTGCGAAGATGTAGCTGGTGGGTCCCAGCAGTCAGGGGGGAAACATTTTTTTCGTGAAATACGGTGGCCCGTCCGGTGGGTCCCTGCTGTCAGGTGGAGGAATCATTATTTTCCGCGTAATAAGGAGGCACTTCCTTGGTGCGGCCGTGGACCCAGATGTCAGACTCTCAACGTATAGTACTCTTCCGATGGAAGTCGTTCGTTGACCACGTTGACCACGCCAGGCCGAGAGCACCAAGGCAGTGGACGACGGCGAGGCCTAGGAAGGGAACGACGCGGAGCCGGGGAAGAAGCGGAAGTGGATGCCCACGCGGAGAGGAGTACGAGGGTTCACTGGTTCGGCTGCGGTGTGAGGCTGCCGTCGCCGCAGGGCCTGGCCAGCGGTGGGAGTAGTAGGGGGCGGTGAGACCTCTGCGGCAGCACAGCCGACCACGGGAGGCAAGAGCACGTGGTGGTTTGGACGGCTAGAGCAATAAAATCAGAGGTTGAAGAAGCAGGACGACCGTTGGATGTTAACAATCCAACGGTCACTGGTGATAGAATCATTTGTTGACTAAGTTGACAAAGCCCTCCGTCCGCATCAACTTAGTAGGCCCACAAGTCAGCCTCCCACTATCGTGGGTCCCAGCTAGCAGGTGGAGTATTCGTTTTTTGTGCGTAATAAGGAGGCACTTCCTTGCGTGCGAAGATATAGCTGGTGGGTCCGAGCTGTCAGCAGGAGTATTCATTCTTTTTGGCGTAATAAGGAGGTACTTGCTTGCGTGCGGCCATGGACCATGTGGGTCCCAACTGTCAGCCTCTCCATGTGCATCCCTATCCCGATGTTGTCGTTTGTTGACAACGTTGACCATGCCGTGCCGAGAACACCAGCGCGACGGACGATGGCGAGACCCAGGAAGGGAATGACCCGGAGGCGGCGAAGCCACAACAATGGAGGGATGTGGGTGAGTAGAGGGATAGCCTGGCCAGCGGTGGGAGTAGTAGGGGGCGGTGAGGCCTATGCGGCAGCACAGCCGGCCATGGGAGGCGGGAGCAGGCGGTCCCACCGGCGTTGGATTTGGCGGCTGGAGCAAGAAGATTAGAGATTGAAGAAACACGACGGCCGTTGGGCTGGCATCCAACGGTTACGTCTGCTAGAATCGTTTGTTGACGTATATAATATGTAAAAAAATCTTGCATATGTGTCAACTTAATTGGCCCACAAGTCAGACCATTCCCTATTTTTTAATAATTTATATATAGCTCATTGCAACTTCTTATGCAATTTATTGCAGTCCGTTTTTTGTTGGCCAGGGCCAGGGTTAAAAATTTAAACGAAATTTTGCATATTTCTGTGGGTTCTAAACTATTTTTAATACCGAAATGTCGAGCTAGATTTAAAGTACTTTGAAGATATATTTAAATTAGGTTAAAGCCAAGTAAAATTGGAATCTAAAAATGTGAAAAATTCAGAAATTATAAAGTAATTGCCAATTTGTCATTTGTTTTTATATTTACAGCCCATTTCATATTACTTTCAAGATTTGCAGGCGTCTTGAAAGAATTGCAGTCCATCAGGGCGTAGAAAAATAAGTAGGTCTGGATTGGGTATTCTTTAGAGAAAATAAACTGGGCTCATTTTCACAAAAAAATAGCTGGGCTGGTCATGTGGTGAACATAAAATATAAGTCTGGGCTAGACAGGCCACATCCCAGTTGAAACCCTGCTCCGTCTCAACGATAACAAAAAAAATACTGCTCGAGAAGCTACGTCCCAGGTGTCAGCCAATCTTGTGCTGTTCTCTTGTGTATTGACTATATACGCTGACAATGTCGTGGGTCCCAGATGTCAGGAAACCACTAGCAGGAAGCATTTTCT
Organism: Triticum aestivum; assembly: GCF_018294505.1. Lineage (NCBI taxonomy): Eukaryota > Viridiplantae > Streptophyta > Magnoliopsida > Poales > Poaceae > Triticum > Triticum aestivum. Next base: position 264,613,857 of record NC_057805.1, on the reverse strand, counting down.
TTTTCCATACGCTGACAATGGAGTATATATATATATAACAAAAAATGAGGAAATTCTTTGCGTCCGGCCATGGACATGGTGGGCCCCTACTGTCATCGTGTCCACGTACAGTCCTTTGCCGATTCCTCTTGTTTGTTGACCATGTTGACAACGCGAGAGGGCGGCGCCGCGGCGAGAGCAGCAAAGCGCGCGGAGGACGACGACGACGCCTCGGAGGTCGGCGTTAACGATTTAGGATACGGTGGGGCGGCGATGCGTGCGCTGAGGCGCAGCCAGCCGTGGGAGGCGGAAGCAGGTGGCCCCGCCGGCGCTGGTTTGGTTTTGGCGGCTGGAGGAAGACATGACTGAAGAAACACGACAGACTATAAAAGCAGTAGGAGTACTTAACAACCTTAACTGAAACCAGCAGGGGCAGTTAACAACCATAGCTGAAAGCAGTATGAGTACTTATACAGGTTCAACCGTACAAAGCACGCCTTGAACAGTGCTACTTTGCCTACAGTTAACCAAAGGGTGAGGCCGCCAAGCCCCAGGACAAGGCCCAGGCGCCGCCCCACGCATCCACAACCTTCTGAAAGTGGCTTCATCTCGCAATGTGGTCAATAAACAGGATATTCGCTTAAGAGCCATGGAAAAGCGGGAACATAATCTTCTGTCCTATTCTCCAAGATGGACAGGCCTTCATTATTTGAGACCACCCATGAATAAGTATCTTTTCACCTCAAAGGGGAATGGAGTAGGTCGACATAAACATCATGTTGTGACCAAGCGCAAGTCTGACCCGACCATGGTCAGGCATCTGTATAGGAACAATAGAACTAGGCAGACCTGTTTCAAGAAGATCACAACTGTAAAACTGTGCATAAGCAAGAGTTTATGAACAACATATATAATGGAAAACAGCTCGTACCATAAGTTTCTCAACACAGTTGGACCTGTTCAACGAGTGCAGCAGTGGCACACATATCCCACGTGGCCTTCCACCATTGAAACGCCCCACAAGGACCTCAAGACGATCAATAAAGTGTAGGAACTTGTGGATGTCATCCAAGTCAACTTCAGTGCCATGAGTAATAGCCGAGTTCTTATAGAATAACAAACGAGTAGCCTACTTAACTCTGAAAAAACCTACACGTGCCACCAATTATAAGAAAATATTAGTTAGAAGTTAAATTGTGATTAGTTAGACAGAATAGGTGGATTATGAAGTAATCAAGGCAAGAAGCAAGAACCATATACAAAACTAACATGGATGAACAATTGGAACGACGTCGGGGTGGAAGATCGCAGTGAAGATGAGACCAGGTTCTGCTATTTCCATCAACATTCGTGCGCCAACTTTCAATCCGTAACACTTGAGAAAGTTTATCCAAGTTCGGCCATAAAAAAGCAGCGATCTTCTTGGTTCATGAACCCAACTCGATACTTATATCCATGGCTTGTCTTCACTGTGACCATTAAACTGGTGTATTCGGGTATGGCAAGGCCGAGCATCTTGAGTACATGCGTTCTGGCAGAGCAAGGAATGCACTGCAGGAAAAGTAATATGAGAACACAATGTATTCCCTATATCCAAATCTAGAAATAATTTCCTCCTTCACGTCAGTGTTGACCATGGTACTAGTACCTTTTATCCAAATATAGCAATCCAAATTTCCAAATTAGTCGACAACATGTTCAGAAAACCCCACCCTCCCAGATAGAAAAGAGGATTTTAGGAACATACTGTGCGCGTTTTAAAATCCTATGTTAGGATGAGAAGGAACAAGTGTGGCGTCTCGCCGAGGGAGCAGAAACCTGTAGGGTCCTCGCACTTTGGGCACTTCAAATGAAACATGCTAGATTCAGTAGGAAGAAAAATGCATCAACGGTGGCGGCTGCCAACCTAGCAGTACCCGCGACCAAGGGACATGGATTTATCGGGGATGGATGAAGAATTCGTACCAGGTTCTCCATGAGAAAACCCTATGCAATCGCTGAGCGGGGGTTTTCTCTGAACAAGCAGACGAGGGAGAAGGGGATTCAAGCCCAGTGAAATATTGCCGCTTCGTCCGTCCCAGCTTACTGCTAAAGCTAGAAAGGTGGGGGTTTTTGTGATTTGACGGCTCATTGGGCATTACTGCGGCGCTACGACCGGGGTGTGTCTACCATGCAGTTGTGCACTCTAATTTGGTGCATATGGCACGTGGACCCCATTGCCGGATGCCCCACATATCAGTGAAAGGAAGTAGAAAGATAGGAGTAACTAGTTACACATAAATATATTTTTGACAGAGAGATACTCCCTCTGTAAAGAAATCTAAAGATCTTTTATATCACAACTTCATACATAATAAAAATCAAAGGGAATATATATAACATATATAATTAAAAAACAGATTTTTTTGACACGGTATAGACGAGTTGGTGATGATGGTGTGCGTGCCATCCTGCAATATAGGCCGTCCGATTTATATCTGACGGATAGGAAGGAAACTATGGCAATTTTGCAAAAAGGTACCCACACACCTCTCCACATTTGCAAATAAGGCCTTCCCTCGTTCATCCTTTTCTCTCACAAGATAAAATACTCATACAAATGCATCTTGATGTTACGTGTAACGCACGAGCATTATGGGGGTTCAGCTGAGAAATACTCAGACAGGCTCACGGTTCTGGACTTTGGGCCACAGGCCGGCGGGCCTGCATGTTTGGGGGCCCATGTGCTCTACCTCATCGCTTTTCATATTGCAAGTGGTCGGTATGGCGCTGGTTTTAGATGCTGTCACAAGGCGAATACACAAAATTGAATAAAGCACGGCAACTGTTGGAACGAAATCAAACGACAGTTCCTAACCAGCAATCAGAGTTGCAATTCTATCAACGATACTGTCGTACTACTTATACACAGAGGACACTTGTTTCACCATGCCAGAGTATTACATCAAAATCTCTTGGAGGATAGATTAGTTCGGCAGTTGCATGCTGCTACTGAAGAATTTCAAAGTTGATTTGGACCAGCTCTCCTTGCCGAGAAAGTTCGATTTTGACATCATCCCCTACCGCAAGATATGATTTAGATTTGAACCTTGACCATCCTTTAGCATCAATCATCATGCGACATCCTTTGTACTTACGGTATATTGAGCAGGTTCATTCACACCAAGGCTACGCATGGTAAGAGAAACTTGGCCACGGTCGCTCGGATTGTTGAACGACTCCCTCGTTGCTCTAGGAATTCTCTGTTTGCAAACAAGAAGACATACACAAATAGTTAGATCAACACAGTGAATCATGTGAAACAACATGGAAAGAAAAATAATGAAGCACTTGGGCGGCCAATGCTTACCAAGAAGCTGGACATGTCGGTTTTTGTAAGGACTTTGGTATATGAAGTGCGAACTGCAGCCCAGTCTGTTGCCGGTACAACTACTGGTTTTGTTGCCACTGCACGGGCCGGAGCAGATGCAAGTGTTGGTGTAGGTGCCGAAGCCATTGCTGGTGCCCGTGCCGGTGCGACTGGTAGTGCCGCTGCCGCTGCCGGAGATGGTGCTCCTTGTAGAGCTGGTGCCCGTGTCAGAGCAGGTGCCGGTGTCGATGCCCGATCCTCCGGTAGATCAGCCTGATCCGCTGATGCAATCGGTGCCCAATCCTCAGCTGGATCAGACTGAGCTGCTGCTGCTCAGTGCAAGAGCAACTGCCGGTGCTCGATTCGTTGCTGAAGGTGGTACCGATGTGCGAGACAGCGGTGATCGTGCTGCTCTGCTATTATCAGCTTTCTAACTTGACTAGGCTCCGTGACCGTGATCCAGTCTTTTTCTTCATTTCTTTTAAACGCGAGAAGGACTAATTGTGGCATGTTTGTTAAACCAAACCGCAGTTCATCATAGGGATTCAGCTTGTACTCAGACAACAGACTGATCCAATTTTTTCCAGTAATATAAGTGATGGACAGTGCCTTCTTTACTGACACGACATAAGAAGTGAAACCTGCAAAAATATCCATCGCAGAGCAAACGAAATGGTTTATTCTGTGATGAATGTCACATGGCAAAACCTGCATCGTAAAATTGCAGCAAAAGAAAGAAACATGACATTAAATCAATAAGATTTAGACAGTAAATCAATAAGATTTACTTGATGTGACATGAGTGAATCCTTACCATGAAATCACTATGTTGAAGTACTAAACAAAAGATTGGCCGTCCAACTACACGTGGCATGCAGGCCCCCCGCCTACTCCCACAAGCAGGACAGTCCAAAGGTCGTGACAAATTGTATGGACCGAACATCCATGGGACTGGAAATCCTGGTGGGTGCGATAAACCCTGCAATGCATACAGATATTGGAGTGAACCATAATTGATAAACCGTCCTCACAAAAAAGATGATCTGGATACTTCAAAATATACAGACTAAATTGAGTGAGAGACATTAACATAGACTGTTCTCAGGACTCACCACACACTAAAATCGGCAGTACTAAACAACACAGGGTTCACAAACACAAATCAAGTACTGAACAATAGTACTTACTACAGACAAGCAAAGTTGCACTAATTAAACTCTGCAGACTATTTCTTGCCACCGACCTACAGGATGAACCCCGCATAACTGACTAGGCCATGGTCTTCGTGAGAGATGTCTACCGGCACCATCACCATCTCCTCAACCTTGGAGAACCTAACAGAGTGGTCTTTCCACTCATAAACATGACGATGAAGACAGGCCGCATCAGCTTTGTCTGGAAGCTTTACAAGAACCACACCCTTCGGAATCGAAGGCACATCCAGGAAATTGTTGCGGTCAAGTACAACCTCGAGAACACGCCTGACAACTATGCTACAGGAAAACACTAGTTCAGGACACGTGGCGACAAGGACACAACAGCTGGATAGTTTAGCAGTAGAACTCATCCTCAGGTCTTCTAGTTCACATGGCATGACTTTGAGAACTTCATCTCCACCACGGACCTGGTTCTAATTCGAACAGAAACCAAATATTTTATTACTACCTCCGTTCAGTAATATAAGATGATTTTTGATATTTTACTCCATATATGACTACATATACGCACAGAAATGAGTGAACAAAGACACTAGAACATGTCTTCAAAGGCATGAGAGCAGAGGCATTACTTGCAATATCCATGACACAAGTTACTGATGCAAATATACCCTCTTCAAAGGTAGCATTGATGTTCATAAAGTAGTTCAAAGTAATCTATAAGAAATCAGTGTCAACCTCTCGCATGTTTTGGTCAAAAGAGGAATTTAGAACCGTCATTTGGCACATAAAAATCACATGCAAGATCACCCAGAAAGTTGTACTACTAGTACTAGTACTGCGTGTTAGATGAAAAAACACGATCAAGATCGAGAAAAAGATCGTCAAGAAGAGATATTACTTGGACTTGCTTAATGAGGGATCCCGGAGAGGGGGGCTTGGACAGGGCGATGGCTTTGAGCTTGTCTGCGGTAGTCTCGGCGGGGTGCTTGCGCTTCTTCGTACCAGGAGCCTCGACGGTTTTGGCCAGAGCCATAGACATCACTTCGGCCGGTGCTCTAGCGTCCATCAAGAAACTGTCAAATAGAAATAAAAGAAAAGAAACCATAATCACAAACCCAAAAGAAGAACAGAGAGGGAGTTATAGGATCAGTCTCGGGGTTGCAAGACCAGGCCTTGGCCAGAATCAACACCATTGATGCGCTCACCTTTCCTTCTTTGGGAGAGAAGAACAATGGCAGAAGCAGGTCGGGGTTTTCTTGAAGAAATGAGGAACAAGATGAGGGAGAAGCAAGGGTTGGGTAGAGAGGAAGCTGAGAGAGAAGAGTGAAATGATGGTTGCTTCGTCCGTCCAACTTACTGCTGGAAAGGAGGGGGTTTTGTGATTTGATGGCTCATTGGGCATTACTGCGGCGCTTCGATCGGGGTAGTCTACCGTGCAGTTGGGCACTCTACTACGGAGTAATTTAGTGCAAGGCTGGTGGACCCCCATGCTGGCTATCCCACACGTCGGCAAAAGTGAGTAGCAAGGTTCCCGACAACCGTCGAGGAGGATCCGCACGGTAGAGCGAGTCCACTGTTTTTTCTGAAGAAAGAATGATTACATCAAGCATTTCCACTCTTACGACGGAGGAGTGCGAAACACGGTAGCCACTTGAACATACACAGTGCTCCTACTACTAGGCATTTGCAGTGGTTCATACGTCAGTACTACATAATCTTGTTGCTAGTGTAGTAAGATATGATGATAACAAATGATGTTGTGCGCATGTCAACTATATGAACAGTAATGTAACATAGGAGTACCGCTTTTTTGACTGTCCGGTCGAGAATGAACGGTGAGATCAATGTTAACAGAACTAGGCCTACAGCACACAGAGAGTACGGTGCTATAGTACTCCAGGAAACGTGAACCATATGAAGCACGACTCAGTGTTAGGCAGGGTGTATGAAGGGTGCACGGGATGGGAGCAAAAGTTCCCTTCTCGACCCACTTTTGGGTGTTTGGCAGAGTGCATGAAGGGTGCATGAGTCCACACTAGTAGGTTAACGCAAATAACATGAAGAGGGAACAACTATATTGAGATGAGAATGCAACCAAACACACCCACACGCTTTGTGCTACAGTGACTGATGTGCACCGTCTGAGTTTGATCCAACGGTCCGTTGCGCCGAGACATGGACATGCCCATGCAGAGGACGCCTAAACATCACCGAAGTCCCTCTGCTTCTCGAGGCGCACGGCGTTGGTGATGCAGGGTGCAATGGCCCACAGAGCCCGCTCCCGGTCGACGGGAGCCACCTCGTCAAAGACGGCGTCCAATGGCATGAATGGATTCCGGTGACGGAGCCCTGAGAGGATTCGCCCGGTAACGGCAAAGGCAGCCCGCAACCCCTCCTTTTCTAGCTCCGCCCCCACCATCGCGCGGAGACGGCTCGGCTCCTCGGAGATATAGGTGAAGAAGGAAACCAGGTCAGAAGCTGCAACTCGTTGAAGTCGACGGGGTGGTCGAACGGGTTTAGCCCGACGGCCGACATGGTCGCGCTGGCACGACGGTGGGCATCGCGCAGCCGCAACATGTGCGTGTCAACTTGGTCCACCAAGTGGTTGAGGCAATCCTGGACCTCGTCACGATTGGCCCGCTCGCGCTCCAGCCAGCTCCCCTGACGGCCTATCATATCTCCCACTTTCTGCAGCAACACCGCCGATGCCTCGAGCATCTTTGTGGTGGACACCTGCCGCTTTTGAAGCTCCGCGAACACCCGTACATAATGGAGGAGCATGGCACTCCTCTCCTCCTTGAGCTCACGGAGCTCCACGTCCTTGGCCCTGAGCTCCGCATCCTTGGCCTGGAGCTCCTGTGTCAGGCGCCTCACCTCAGACTCCGTGATCTGCTGCGCCGTGATGGTACCAGGTAGAAGCAATGGGGAGAGGAAGCAAAGGGGGCGACGACTGAAAGGCAATGCAATCTACGGGAAGGTGGAGGGAGCCATCCGAGGAGCGGGGAATCTTTAGGTTTTCACCATGGGAAAACACCAGTCGATGACTTCTCACATTAGGGAGCAGTTGGTTTTACAGGCGGAGTCATCGTGACTAATTACTGCCGCGCCTGCTCCCGTCAATAAAAAAATTAAAAATCCTGCCGCGCCTGCTCCCGTTAATCAAAAAATTAAATATCCTGCCGCGCCTACCGCACCCAAAGACTAGAGCAACGCCACGGTGGATATTTAAATTTACCTGCCGGCAAGGAGATAAAAAAGGGTGAAAAAACAAATGTGGCGGCGGCCTAGCTAATCGGTCGCACTAGCCCAACTAGCTAGCCACCGTGCTTCACTGATGTACTCGGCGGGAATGGTGGTCTTTCGTGATTTGACGACTCATTTACTTGCTTCGGCGCTACGACCGAGGAGGACCCAGAAAACGCGCGGTAGGGCGTCCCACGTCTCGGCAAGGAAGAATATATGCATGCACCACCCGGGAGGACCCCGAAACCACGCGGTAGGGTGTGCCACGTCTCGGAACGGAGGAAAAATGTGCGTGTAAAAATATACTGTATCAGATGTAGTAGTACCTATTGTTCGACCTCAGGACCCAGCCAGTCGGTCGAAAACACCCCACTAGCCACACAGCTTCATCATGCTAACATGGCACGGAGGATAGGTGTGGTTAGCTCCGTCTCGACCAGCCACAACGTCTCTTGTTCTAGGCGATTCTTCTATTTTCCAAGATTTTTTTAGTTATAATAACACCACAGCAAGCTAGCGCCGCTCTTCGTGTGTGCCCGTGCGTCTAAAGGTTAGACGATGGAGAGGAGAGAGAGATCGCAGACCTGGGACCCACCAGTAAGTGAGTCAACGGTCATGCACGTGTTGACGAGGCACTCCCTCTACTCTACTCAACGTAATACTTTAGAAAATCACGTTATGGGACAAAGCCAACAACCCTTGTTGTTTCAGGCTATCGACTTACGTTTTGTAGTCCAGGTTGCCAGTTCGAATCTCGTCTTTCAGATTTGTTAGTTTTAGGTCCAAATTTGATCAATGACAAGTGGGACCCCCGTGTGTTGTTCCGATATTTCAGTGTAAGATGGTTTTTTGAACAAACACTTTGTGCGGTTAGACAAGTAACGGCATGAGTTATATGTATTTTGCAAGTTTACGAACAAAAATGACAGCGGCATAGAATATCACATCCACCCCGCAGCTTAGATGATATGGTGATATGAGTTTTTACATCGTTGGAACTGAGATCCAATGGCTTGGGAGTAGTCTTTGTAATTATGTGCAATTTCCAAACTCTCCAAGGTTTATTTTTTGCAAATAAAACATTCAGGCCTCGTGTGTGCCGCTGCATCTTGGACCCAACAGCTCCCCGTTGCTCATATTAGGCGCTCCCCGTAGCTTAATTAGCCGCTACGGTGATACGAGCATCTAGGTCGTATGATCTATGATCAGATGCCACATGCATAGTACTTGTACTTTCTGCGCAATTCCCAAACTCTCTCAGGCGTATATTGCAAAAACATTCAAACCTCCTACTGTGAGCCGTTAGATCTCCATGAACTCGTATCACCATAGAATCTACGGTGCGGGAGCACCTCATATTCTCCCGTGCGAGAAAACATCAGGTGCTCTTGCAGCTTGGATGGTACGGTGATACGAGCTTCGAGGTCGTTTGATCTGAGATCCAATGGCATCTGAGCATTCTTTGTGCTTGTAAGCAGTGGCCGAACTCTTTGGGGGCTTTGCAAAAAAACATTCGAACCACCGAGGAGTTGTTGGGTCACAAATCCAACGTCTCCGAAGAGCTTGTATCACCAAAGCATCTAAGGTGTGGTAGCACATGATATTCTTATATACAGGAGAATATGATGTTCTCCTTCATCTTAGATGCTACGGTGATACGAGCTTCGAGGTCGTTGGATATGGGATCCAAGGGCATCTGAGTAGTTTTTGTACAAATTGTGTGCAATTCTCAAACTCATTAGGGTTTCCTGTAAAAATATTAGGACATCATGTGAGCTGCTATATCTCAGATCAACAAGCTCCAAGCAACTCGTATCAGCATATAGCATCTAAGGTGTGGGGGCACATGATACTCTCCCAGGGAGGAGGGGGTGCACAACCAATCGGTGTTTGGGAGGGTGGGGACAAATATAATCTAAACAATCCTAAACAGAGCTTCACAATTTTATCTACGGTCGAGGGGTTAACCCCCGACAATCTACATAGCTCCGCCTAAACACAACATTTGCATGTACTGTGGTACTAGACTTAATATTCATGTTTCAGTTTCCTGTTCATTTTAAATATTGCATTGAGGACCATGCATGTCTTTCATTTTACTCCCTTCGTTCCTAAATATTAGTCTTTTTAGAGATTTCAAATGGACTGCCACATACGGATGTATATAGACATATTTTAGAGTGTAGATTCACTCATTTTGCTCTGTATGTAGTCACTTGTTGAAATCTCTAAAAGACTAATATTTAGGAACAAAAGGAGTATTTTTGAATTCGTGTCATACATGCATGGTTTGGAAAAATAGATGCACTATACTTATTGGATTGCTGTTGTGTTTGTGTGTGTTCGTGTGTGTGTGTGGTCATATGCTTGATATATTCAAAGTTTTCTCACCACCATACCGTTCATCTTTTAAATTTGAATTTGCAATGAAAAACTTACTAGGGATACCATGAAATGTGAAATCCACGTTGAGATCACTATATCACAAACTCACTCTAATTCAAGAACTCGTCATAAATCAATTACCACGTTGAGATTACTATTTGCAAGGAAAATACAGGCATTGTAATACACATAGATTCGTTCGGCAATTTAAAAGATTCCTTTCGTATTCTTTTTTTTGAGGGATCCTTTGGTATTCTCGAATGGTAGGACCCAACGGCGTACCAGCCAGACCTTGGCTCGTGTTGATCCTAAAAAAACGGGCCCGTGTCCTTCTGGTGGCGTGCGTGCTATGCACATTAGCCAACCCCAACCAGTCGAGCCTCCGCGTTTCGAGTCGAAATATCTGGCGGCCAGAATTCCAGCCCTAGGAAATTCCCCTCATGTCCCCGGTCCATAATGTCTACCGATGAACAATGGAAGGATGCTTTAGTAACTAGACAATGTTACCTACCATGCCGAGCACGGTTCAATTCCCTCGGTCGCCGCTACCAAGGTCACCCGTCAACTGCAGTGCCTAGTACTACTACTACACCAAGATGAGTACAGAATTGAGCCCGTTTGTTCGTGCCTACTAGTACTTGAGTTAATATATACCCCTAAAAACTTGAGTTAATATATCAGGCAATGCACTGGTACGGAGGGATTATCCTTTTACTCTGCATATATAACTTGTCTGAAGTCTAACTAGGCAAAATGTTTGACCAAATCCTTTCTTAAGAAATACAACAAGAAAGATGTATCGCTTGAAAATTTATTGCATGATGCAGGTTATGATATTGTTTCGAATCCTGGATTTTAAATTTCAAAAAATCCAAAAGTGACCAGAAATTCATGAAACTGAGCATGGGCACGTGATATGGCACAAATATTCCTACATAATTTTTTTCTTCAATTTGAGACAAGCTGCTTATGAGAAGTTGCACAAATGAAGAGCCAAGGTATTTTGGAACAAAGACCTGTCATGTTAAGGCGAACCATTTACTATTGAAACCGTGGGCGTTTACGTGCCGCCACAAGTCCCGCTTCTCATCGGCAGGTGCCGTCTGAGCAACCGTGTGAGTCTACAGGAGGCGTGCGAGCAGACCACTGCGTCGGCTGACAGGGAGGCGTGCGAGCAGACCGCTGCGCAGGCTCACCAGGAGGCGAGCCCTTTGACCAGGCTCCGCCGCGCACCTTCGTCCCAACTGCTCCCACTTTTAATGTCGCCGGCGCCGTAGTTTAAAATCAACCCGCACTACCCGGTATCACTACAATCTTCTCTCTTCCCCTTCGATTCTCCTATCGTCTACCTCCAACCAGCCTGACCTAACCGTACGCCATGCCGCATCATGATGGTTTGCCCTTAATCTTCCAGTTTCCTGAGGAAGACACCCAACCGGAGTCTCAAGAACATAAGGCGCTTTGGGACGAGCTTGGGCCGGCCTTGTTGGAAGACGCCGCGCCTATCCCCGCTCCCGTTTCGGCTCCCGTCGCCTCGACTGCGCCAGCGCCCATCCCCGTGGCATTGATGGGCTGGGAGCCACACATTGTCGCCGAGCTTGATGCCACGGGGTTTCACGAGGTCCCCACCGACTTTCACCCGCCCGTGCACCTGCCAGCGCGTGCACTGACGTGCGCGCCCGTGCCGGTGCCCGTGCACACGAATGTCTCCGCCGCGCCATTGCCAGCGCCTGTCCCCCCGCGGGTGCCAGTGCCCCCCTTAGCGGCATGGATGGCCGCCGTCGACCGCTTCCTTGCACGAATGCCAGTCGCCTCCTCCCGGCAGTAGACTCGCTCCTGGAGACCGAAGTCCAGAACATTGTGGCCTTCCTTGAAGCTAGGGCCAACGTCCAGGAGTACGTCAACAATGGCGCAAGATGCCACCGTCGCCGTCGATCAGTGGTCCGACGACACATAGAGCACGGCAGAGGAGCTTCTTCCCGCCGTAAGACGCCCCCGCCGCCGCCGCGTAATCTAAATTTGCCATGAAAAACGTTCGGATTGCCATGCTTAAAATCCGAACGTTTATCATTTCCGTTTATTTTAGATCGATCGTCGTATGAATGTAAAGTCGGAGTCAGACTGAATGAAATCTATGGTTTGATCGATTGAATGTTCTGCTAGAGCCGTATTAAATTAAATATAAAACGTCATCAAGCCACATTTATTCCTTCTCATCCAACAACCTAGACTGCTTCAATGTCGAGCGCTCAACACGTTTAGCGTGCAGTTAATTTCATGCCAAAAATAGTGCTAATCACATAATAACACGCAAATAATATCCTACTTAATATCCGCATGCACTTAATATATTTCCAAATTAACGTGCATTGCACGTACACATTGACTAGTACTACTAGTACGTGAAACTGGTGCCGTAACTTGTGAACACGTCCAGATATGGTCAACGGCAACATCACCCGCGAGTTCTCTGTGTTTGCCCGTGCGTCTAAATGCAGAAGGGGAGGAGAGAGAAAGCACACATGGAACCCACCAGTAAGTGAAGGCGAATAGTACTACGTGCTAACGAGCCGGTCCCACTAATGTACTAAAAATAATATTGCATGTTATCCATTAAATAGGATGTGGTAATATAAAAACATTATTTGAACAAAGGGGGGGGTACAACAAACATTGCTGTTCTATGTATGTTGCCTATTGATGTGCGGCTTGAAGGCCCTGGTCGCATGCTCGATCCTCGTCCTTTATTTTTTATTTTTTATATGGGTCCAAATTTGTTTCATGACAGATGGGCCCCTCGGTGTGTAGTTTGTAGCACTTTAATTTGTGGGTCGAAATTTGTTCCATTCCAGGTGGACTATCGGTGTGTAGTTTGTAGCTTATTTGTAATAATTAAAGAGAACAACAAAGTTTTTTGCAATAATACCATGGTGCAACGTTGAAGGCAAGAAAGGACGTGCGAGAGAGCGATGGCTGAGCCAGAGGGAAATCAAATGGGGGAGGTGTGGGGGTTGCAACGGTGTTCGGAGTAGTTGTGGGCCGAATGCTATGAAAATATAATCTAAACCCACCGGAATAAATGCCTACACAAATTAATCCAAGGTTGGAGTCCCCCTCGCAATGTAAATAGCTCCGGCTTCGCGAGGGATGGAGAGGTAGCTTCAATGTGTGGAAGATACGGTGTGAGAAAGTGAGGTCAATCGAGAGACATATAGATAGAGAGACAAAGTGAGTGTGGTCCGACATTCATTGAAAAGATATATATGCTCTGGAGAGATATTGTCGGATTGAGCTTTTGGGAAGGGTGAGGGCTGTAAGATAGAGCTTGAGAGATGATCCAGCCACATACATGTAGATATATTTTGTGCGTTGGAGGAAGCAAGGTCAACCGATTACATATATAAAGGGAGAGAGATTGAGCGAGTGTGGGTCGTCATGCGATCGAAAGAGTGAGACGGGTTGGAGAGAGTGACCTAGATAGACAATGTTCATGAGAGAGTATACAATATGAATATGTCGATTTGGGCTCAAACATGGAGATATATCTTTTGTGTCCGAGAAAGAGCGAGGTCAATCAAGACATACAAAGAGAGAGAGAGAGAGAGAGAGCGGGAGAGAGAGAGAGAGGGAGGGAGATTGAGCGAGCGTAGCTCGCCATGAGGTCGAAAGAGTGGGGTCAGCTTGGATGGACTGACCTAGATAGACAATCTATGTGAGAGAGTATAGAGTGTATCGATCAAGGCCCGAACAGGGGATATATCTTTGTGCGTGAAAGAAAATGAGGTTAATCGAGACTCAGATAAAGGGAGCGAGATTGAGCGAGTGTGCCCCGCCGTGCGGAATAAAGAGTGAGACAGTCTCGAGGTAGTGACCTAGATAGACAACGTGCATGCGTGCGCACGAGAGGTTGGGGGGCTAGATAGGCAATGCATGTATCTAGCAAGAGAGGGTGGGAGGGAAAGAGAGAGAGAGGGGGAGAGCTCAGCATGGGGTGCAATGGCGGGTGTGTCAGGTAAATACATTGGTACAGAGTGGAAAAAAGGGGGTTGTGTAGTTGAGAGAGTTAGAGATCGGAACATGGAGAGAAAGAATGAACGTGTGTTGGAAACCGATAGCTTCCTAAGGTGGTTAGGAGAGGAAGATTGACCGATACAGGAAGTATGTAGCGTGTGTGCCGGGGGGGCTAAAAACAACATTTGAATGTAGATAGTACGAGACTTAATATAGATGTTTCAATTCCGTGTACATTGTAAGATTTGACCTGAGGACCATGCATATCGGTAATTATTTCGAATTCGTGCCATATTAGGTTTGGAAAAGTTGACATTGAGTCGATTGTTGTGCTATTTTGTAGGTCATATGTTTGAATCCATCCAAAGTTTTCTCACTACCATGGTGTTCATCATATACATATGAATTTGTATTAAAAAAGTAGCGTGGATACTGTGAAATGCGAAATCCACGTTAGAATTGGATTCTGCTATGTGACACACACTCTAATTCAAATAACTAATTATGTGACACACACTCTAATCCACGTTAGCGTGGATACCGTTTCGATTTTGGTTCAAATAACTCCTCATTAATTAATTTGTAGTATCTCATTTCGAATGACTAATTATTTGCAAGGAAAACACGGGCATGGTAATACATACAGATTCGTTTGCAAATAAAAGAAGATTTGTTTGCATTCTCAAATGTAGGCGCACCAGGCAGGCCAGGGTCGTGTCGTGGTGGTCGTGTGTGTCGTACGAACGCTTAGCACCCAGCCACCCACCCCCTCCCCCCCGAAAAAAGAACGACGACAAAATAAGTTCGCGCTTCCACGTTTCGGATTGAAGTATCTGGCGGCCCCAATTCCAGCCCTGCAAAATCTCCCTTCTCCTCCGTCCCCTTCTACGCCCAGATTTCTCAAATCCCTAATTCACCGCCAACCCAAGCAAAGTTCGAATCGCCCCTTGTCTCATCTCTTTCCCCACCTCTGTGCCAGACGACGACGACAAAGACGACGGTTGCGCTTCACCACCGCACCGGAGCTACCTCATCTATGCCGTCGTCCACCGCACCGGGTGGTCCACCGACAACGTCGGCCGCCACAACCGACGTGCCTCACAG